>NW_023605207.1:0-26604 GCF_014898055.3 Talpa occidentalis
AAGATTTTTTTTTTATTTATTTATACAAGTGCTGGGTACAGTCAGAAGCGCGGGAGGGTGAAAGAATTCACCAGAGGCAGAGCAGAGAGTAGAAGAGGCAGACTGACGAAGTACACTGCTGAGGGGAGCAGCAGTCGGCCGGAGAGGTCTGTGCGTCATGTGGGACCCTCACCCGGTGGCTGGGGATTGAACTGGCGTTGCAGAAGCTGTGGGCAGCTTCGCAACCCAGCGCTCAACCGCTGCGCCACTGGGGAGGCCCTGTGCCCATTTCTTAGAGGAAGAAAGTGGAACTAATCGCATTTAAAATGGTCCTGATACCATAGAGATATTGGCAGGAGTGTGTGCATGACTGGTTAACGTCCCAGATTTCCCAGCAAGCTCTCGTCAGTCCAGATTTCTGCTTCAGGATAAGAGTTGTCATGTCAGAGATTGTCAGAGTTCCAGAACTGATTAGAAGGGTAGCTGGTACAGTAATAAAACTCCCATGAGACTAAGCTTATGTGCTAGAATAATGAATTGCTGCTTTACTGGGATGAACACCATTTTTAAGTGGTTGTGGACAGCAGTATACCACGGTATAATCATGGAGCTTCTGAATCAGAAATCAAAACAGAGAAGTGAGTTTGTACTTTAATATCTGATGGTGTCAGGCTGTTGTGGCTGATGAATGCATCCCCACAGTATTACAACCCTGCCTTGGGAATCATGGCATGTCTAGAGACCAGGGCTCCCTTTTCCCTGTTACAGCTGGAGAAGCAGCATCTCGCTCCACCTTCTATCACTGCCCTGTTCTGTTTTGTTTTGCTTCTGTACTGTTCTTCCTTTTTTCCTTCTAGGGTTGGCTGTCAAGATTTATTTCATGGCCCATTATCATCATGATCTGTCTTGCCTTATTTATTCTGTTTCATCCTCATTCTAACTTTCCTATTCAAATGTTTTTAAATTTTTTTTTTAAAGTTTGACGTAACTTCAAACTTACAGAAAAGTTGCTAGAATTATATAAAGAATTTCTGGATATCCTCTGGATTCCCCTAAATTACCCAAATGCTAACATTTTACTATAGTGTTTCTCTCTCTCTGATTATATTCTGAACCATGCCCCCACCCTTAAATATTTAATCTGTTTTTCCTAAAAATAAGAATTTGTTTACATAATGATAAAGATCAGGAAATCAACATTGCAAAATTTCTATAATCTGATCTATACACATTATGAAGAATTTTGTCAGTTGTCCCAAGAATGTTCTTGTAGTAAAAGAAATTGAAGGTCATGTATCATATTCATTTGTCCTGTGTCTTTAGTTTCTTTTTTTTTTTTTTTTTTTAGAGGCATGCTTTATTTTATTTATTTGTTTGCTGGTTTGTTTGTTTGTTTTGTTTATACATGCACTGGGTACAGTCAGAAGCACGGGAGGGTGAGAGAATTCACCAGAGCCAGAGCGGGGAGCAGAGCAGGCAGAAGGACCGAAGTACACTGCTGAGGGGAGCAGCGGGCGTCAGGAGAGGTCTGCGCGCCATGTGGGAGCAGCCGGGGATTGAACTGGCGCCGCAGAGGCCACGTGCAGCTTTGCAACCCAGCGCTCAACCGCTGCGCCACCGGGGAGGCCCCTGTGTCTTTAGTTTCTTAACCTGGAACAGTGCATGAATCGGTCTTGTATCACCACACTGACATTTTTTTTTTAATTTTTTTTTATTAATTTTTTCCCCTTTTAAAAGATTTATTTATTTATACAAGAACTGGGGTACAGTCAGAGTTGCGGGAGGGTGAGAGCATTCACCAGAGACAGAGTGGGGAGCAGAACAGTAGAGGGACCGAAGACACTCATGAGGGGAGCAGCGGGCGAGTCAGGAGAGGTCTGCCACGCCATGTGGGTTTCTCCCTGGCCGGCTGGGAATCGAACCCATGCTGCAGAGGCTGCGGATAGCTTCTCAGCACAGCGCTCAACCCGCTGCCGCGCCACTGGGGAGGCCCCACACTGACATTATTGAAGAATTTCAGGTAGTTCTTTTGTAGAAAGTCCCTCAATTTGAGTTAGTCTGTTGTTTCCTTGTGACTAGGTTCAGCTTATACACTTTTCACAAGAATATCATGCAAGTTATGTTGAATTTTCAGTGTATCCTATCTGGAGGCTCCTGCTGTCAATTTGTTCGTAATTGATAGTGTGTGTGATCATTTCGTTATGGAGGTGTCTGCCGTTGTTCTCTGTTACCAAGTTTACCATGTTACCCTTTGGAATTAAAAACTATGTTATGGGCATTTACTTTGAGATTATGTAAATGTCCCGTTCCTCAAACTTTCATCCACTAGTTTCATCCACTAGTGGATGAATCTTGCCTGAATCAAATTTTGTTATGGTGGTCGGTGCTCTTTCCCTCATTCTTTCTGCCTTTGTTAGTTAGTGTTTTCCTGTGAGAAAAAGCTTTCTCTTCTCCGTATTAATTCCTAGGGCAGACTTGTGGATTCTGCCTTTATTCAATAGCTCATAGTCCTTTACTATTATGATTTATTTTGATGCTCAGACTGCCCCAGATTTGGCCAATGAGGTGTCCTTCAGTCTGGCTCCAGGCCCTTTAACATACTCCATTATTCTTTGAGCGCCTCTTACTTTAGGCACTAACTGATCTAGCCTCTTTTGTTCCTTTCCTGACACAGCCCTGGAATCAGCCACCTCTCTGATGAGTCCTCGCTTTTTTAATAGGGTAGTATTTAGAAACCAAGAACTGGGCTCACCCTTCTTTCCAAGGCCCGCCCATGTTGCTAAGTGTACATCTAATGTGTTGATTCTGACGGCTGCATACTAGACTGGTGTTCATCCCAGTTTTCTCTTCCCCTTTGCCTTCACAAGTACTGTGCAAGGAACAGCCTCCTACGTGTCCTTTATGGACCTGTGTGTGTGTTTATGTTGATTGAGCAATGCCAGATACAGCTCCAGAGTGGCCACCACCATTTACATTTCCACCAGGGGACCTTGGAAATCTTTGTACCCCACAAATACTGGCATTAGCCAGCTTCCTTATGTTTGCCAAACAAATAGATATGTTGTTACAGCTTTCGTTTTAATTTGCTTTTTTTTTTTTTTTTCTGAGCTTCTCTTCAAATGCTTATGGCCTTTGGAATTCTTCCTTGATAAGTTACTTATTATTAATAATCCTTTGCCTCTCTTTTTTTTTTTCTTTTTTCTCCCTGGGGTTCTTACATTTTTCTTGGAGCTATGTCAGGAGTTCCTTATCCATTCTGGATATTAATTCCTTGTTGGTGCCATATATTATTTTTTTAAGTATTGTTAAAAAAGATTTATTTATGCATACAAGAGCTGGGGTACAGGCCAGAGGTGTGGGGCAGTAGAGGATTCACCAGAGACAGAGTAGGAAACAGAACAGGCAGAGACTGACTGAAATACACTGCTGAGGGGAGCAGAGGGCGAGTCAGGAGAGGTCTGCTGCGCCATGTGGGTTGCCCCCTGGCTGGCTGGTAATCCAACTCGTGCTGCAATGGCTGTGGATAGCTTTATAGGTTGTGTCTTAACCTTTGCGCCACCAGGGAGGCCCCGGTCCCATATTTTGTTGAGAACTTTGGTCTGTGACCTCTTGCTACCATGCTGCTACCCTCGGAAACTACATTGTTAGGTTTCGACATATTTTCTACCAAATGGCATAAGATGGCACAGAATGAAGTCTTCTTCCCCAACACCCTGAGCAGGGGAAATTAATGAGAAAAGAATGGCGATAAATGTCATTCTTGCCATTCATTCTGGGCCTGGAGTTCTCTGTGGCAAGTCCCCTACTGCCACTTGGCGACTGGCTCCAGATTGAGTGGGGAGGATCCAGAGGAGGAAGGGGGACTATCTGAGTCTGAAGGGAAAGGTCTTTTTTTTTTTTTAAAGATTTATTTATTTATTAATGCATAGAAGAACTGGGGTGTAGGACAGAGGTGCGATGGATGTATGTGTGTGAGAGGATTCACCAGAGACAGAGTGGGGAGCAGAACATGCAGATTTACTGAAATACACTGCTGAGGGAGCAGCAGGTGAGATAGGAGAGGTCTATATGTGGGTTAGCTCCCTGGTCGAGGATTGAACTCAGGCCTTAGTGGTGATAGCGCTGAGACTTACCCCTAGGCCACCAGGGAGGTCCCTTGAAGGAGAAGGTCTTAAAATTAAACACCAGGCTTCTATCATCTATCTAGTCCTTTCTGCGAAGTTCAAATCATTGTTTCCAGAAGTACTCTAATTCTGAGAGAAGAGAGATGCAGTGAGATCTTCCTGGAACTAACAATTTCCAAGCAAGTTGGCCTCCTGGGCCTTTCCTGGTAGTGGTAACTGTGGTCAGGCACAGTTTCCACCAATTCCAGGGGAGGGAGGGAAGAAGGGAAACCAGAAGGAAGAAGGGCTGGGTGAGGAGAAAATCTGCCTTTGAGCAAGGACCAAACAAAGCAGAAATTCCTCCTCGGACAAATGCCAGGAAGCCTTTTTACTGGATTTTAAAAGTTGTTGCTCCTCAGGTACTGGCTCTCAACCTCATGGCCTTGCATATTTGTAGTTTCACTGGTGGAAACCACCTCCTTGGGTTACCCCAGACAGAAATGTACTATATCATGCCTCCAGTTCTAGGGCCTCCCTGGTGCTCTCTCCTTGCTTCTATTGCTCCATTTTTGAATTTGGGAACTATCACCATTCATGCTATAGAAATGTGTGTGTGTGAGAGGATTCACCAGAGACAGAGTGGGGAATAGAACGGGCAGACTGACTGAAAACACTGCTGAGGGGAGCAGCAGACGAGACAGGAGAGGTCTGCTGTGCCATATGTGTGTTAGCTCCCTGGCTGGGGATCGAACTCAGGCCTTCGTGGTGATAGTGTTTGAGAAAGATATATATGACTGATGTCAAGTAAGATTTGCTTTTATGCCACCTGGGATCAGTTGGTGTCTCCCTGGACCTCAGGGTTGAGAAGGCTTCTGAGACAGAACCCCAATGTGCACAGGTAGGGTGAATATTGTTGTCCACTGTGTAGAAGTGTCCGTGAATGTCAGAACCTTAAAGGACTAAAAGGGGGACGATAAGGATGTCCAAGAGTGTCCTTAAGGAACTCTGTCACTCTCTCTGATTTATGTGCATAACCCTGGGGTTGAAACATAATTCTCAAGGCTCCTGCAGCCCTGATGTGCCAGGATTCTTCAGGACTCAAATTCAAGGAGGATCATGGTGGATCATGGAGGATCATGGTCAGGGGGGGTGTCCTGACTAGCGTCGGGGAGGGTCTGATTAGAGCTCTGTTGCCTTAGGTTTAAACCTTGGTACTGTTGGTGACAAGACCCTGCACTCAGTGACCACCCCAGGTTCGTAGGGTTACTCTCTCAACGAAGAGCCTGTTTTATGTGTTATTGTGAGGTTTAGATGAGGAAATATGATATTTTCATTAGGAGGCTAGGCCGTTTACTACCACAGAATCTCAAATTATTGTCCTAGAATCTGGAGGACATTTATTTTACAATTGAGAGCAGGGGATATTCCTGTAGATCACTTCGCAGGTGCTCTCCCTGGAAACAGGAGACATCTTTAGAGTTCAGAAAGGACAGTTTTTGCCTTTAGTCACCTTGTTGGTGTTAATTAGGACAATCTAGATGCTCAAAGATCAAAATCAAGGTAGTTCCTTTCTCTGTTAGCTGCTTACCTTGAACAAGTGCTGTTGTTTAGCACACATTTGTGGATCCTTCTCCATCAGAAACTGTCCCAAGTGCATAAAGGAATGGAACAAAACCCCTGCTCTCAAGGAAATATGGGTCTGATGGAGGAGGCAGATAGATTGAGTGTATTCCTCACCCCTGCAGGACTGGAATGTAACCTTGAAAATGTTGTGATCTTGGTTCTGAAGGATGTTGTGGGCATCTGTAACTGGGACTGATTGCCCTGGGGGCTTAGGGAAACTTTGGTTTGAACCTGGGAGGATTTTTAACCTCTTTCACCAAGGCTTTTGAGGTAACTTCTAAGAATACATGCCATAAAAAGGATCAATATAAATACATTAAAATCAGAAAAAGAGAAAACACAAAAGTCAAGGCTAGGGAAGAGTTAAAATGTGTTATGATTGTGGAGCCTCTGCACAAAGTTGTTACATCTGTCCCTTTGCAAAACCCCAAAGTGAAGCTATGATATGCATTGTCAGAGAGAGCTGAAATACACTGGAGTTCCACTTGGCACCTTACAAGAGCTTCATGGAGTAAAAGGAAAGGGATGGTTAATGAGTGAACCTATAAATCAGCATGTCTCAAAATAAAGTCCAGGGGCCGACATTAAAGTTGTACCAGAAGCTCTGGTGAGTAGGACTCAGAAATTGCAGTTTTACATGCTTTCCCAGATGATCTTCCTTGCGTTCCACAAGTCTGCAATAGATCGAAATCTCACCAGTATTTAGAAAGTAGATGTAGTTGCTCTAGTTTTTGTGTAAAGGTTGGATGGATTTGATGGGGGTGAGAGTAGAACACAAGAAAGGACATTTCCAGGGAGGTCCTGGTTTCCTTGCTGACCGGCTTACTTTCAGGCCATGGAGGCCCTGCAAAGTGTGCCACTTTACACACATGGAAGAGCAATTGGTCCCCCTGTGCCTGATGCACCCTGCTCCCTCGTGGCCATCTGGCTCTGCTCTGCAGGCCTTCTTTGGCACACTTGTATTTTTTGAGCTTTGTCTTTCTTGATACCCCCCTGCACATGCCTGTGTCTCTGCTTCCTGCTGAAAAAATCTGCCCCGGGTCTAACAGTGGGGTGGGATGGTGAGTTGGCAAAGAGAACAGTGGCTGTTTGGCCTCCCTGGTGGCACAAGGGTTAAGATACAATGAAACTATCCTCAGCTACTGCAGCATGGGTTCGATCCCTGGCCAGGGAGCTGACCCACATGGTGCAGCAGACCTCTCCTGACTCGCCTGCTGCTCCCCTCAGCAGTGCATTTCAGTCAGTCTGCCTGTTCTGCTCCCACTCTGTCTCGGTGAATCCTGTCACCTCTCACACCTCTGGCCTGTACCCCAGCTCTTGTATGCATAAATAAATAAATCTTAATAAAAAACAAAACAGTGGCTCTTAAAAATGTGTTCCATGTGCCCGAGGCATATGAAATCAGCATTGGGAATAGCAGATACTTCCCGTTTTCCAGTACCGAGTTGCATGTTTTGAAATTTTGTGTGTGTGTGTGTATATGTTTGAAATCTTTATTTTGGAAAAGGGATGGGGAGTCACATTTATTGTCCTTGGGTTATATATTTTAAAGTTGAATGTTCTATTTAAAAATATATCCAAAGGTATAAAGGAAAGTACAATTAAAATTTGGTATAAGAAATGATTTCTGGCACTTTTAGAATTCAAGAGAAACGGCTATCATAGGGTGACTCTGCCTCGTCGTCTTCGTGAATTTGTCTCATGACTCATTGAAATCCTTTGTTGCTTTCAGAGCGACAGAGAAGTGGGAAGGAAGGCCATGTACCCTGCACTCAGCTAAGATTTGCTGGTGTTCTCTGTGGCCATGGCAGCCAGGTGGACACTCATTGCTCTGTGTGCTGTGTTCCTAGAGGGGAGGAGCTGAGGAGCCCAGTTCAGGCAGCTGTTTCCCTGCAAAGCTTTCCTTGACTCTGGCCCCAGAAATAACTCCCTTTCTTTGTGCCGTATCAGCTGTTCTCAGCATTGTCACTTTCACCTCCGTTGTTTGCTTTGCGGGTGCCCCTTCTGCCAAGGGCAGAGACCTACTCTTAACGCAGCCCCACTGTGGCATGCCTGGTGCCAATGGGTATGTGGTGTGTGCTAACCAGGCACATGTTTTAATGAAAGTGGTGCTCTGAGTACATAAGGGAAAAGGAGGAAGAAGAACCAACCTTGAGTGGGTCAAGAAGGTTTCCTGGGGGTGGAGGGATGATGTTTGAACCAGATAGGTGCTGTTGGGTTGGTGATTATGAAGTCCTTGGGGAACTCTGGAAAGCTTTTCTCTTCCCTGGTGTACTGGAGAGAAGGTTTGGGATGAGCTCTGTGTAGTGGATGATGCTTCTGATTTCTAGTCTAAGGGGCCTCTGGGGGTACTGTTTTTGGCACCACTGCAAACAGCTCTCATTCCCCAGCCTGGGGGATGGGTAGTACCTGGCTCAGTTTCTGGGGCATAGCTGGCCTTTGGAAGATTGGTACAGAGGGAAAGAGCCCTCCTAAGTGAGGCTGAAACAATTCCGTGGTGGCAGGGGGCTGGTTTGTAAGGGGGCTATGCTGGGTGCTAGCCAGACTGAGACCTGGCTAAGAGAAATATTCAAGCGCCCCAACTTTTAGAACCATAAAGCTCTGGGCACTGCCTAGCCCCATAGTTCTCAAATGTTTGAATTTCACTGGCTGGGAAAATTTCAAAAGAAACTTAGGGGCCTGACCAACAACTGCCAAATGTTTTTTTTCATAAAATTAAAAGTATAAAAATCAATCCAGCATCAAAATCCACCATGATCATTTCATTTTGAAAGGGACATTTTAACATTTAAAGAGTAAGAAGCACTTAATCTTGGAGGAAGATACATCGATGACATTTAGCTTTAATGAAGAAGAACCGTTGTCTACTGTCTTGTCCCAGGCTGGTGAAACATTGTTCCAGGCAGCATCAGGGCAGGAATTGTACCCTGAAACACTGGCTGGTCTGTTGGAAGCGGTAACTAGATGTTCCTGCCTACTTAACTGAGGCTCAAGGACTGAACGGGGGGTTCAGCCAGCGTGAACGTGAGGCATGGAGTCTGTGCTGGGTTGACTCTAGATTAGCAGGGCTTGATGGAAGGGCATGTGTGTGCTTGGGCTTGCCGGGCCGGGCAAGGGAAGCAGTGGAATCTGTCTGAGTTGAGCTCACACATTGAAGTTATTGAGCGACTTACACGCAAGGCCATGACCTGGACTCCCAGCCGAGAGGCCCACGTGGCGGGGCTTTAGCCGGGGGAGCCGAGGACAGGCTCACATCTGCTCATCTGCTTACGTAACCCTGCTTCCCAGCTTCCAGAGCCAAGAAAACACACAAGCCAGCCCAGCAGGGCCGAGGGCCTGTGGTAGCACACGCCGTGCGCCGCACAGCAAGGGAGCCTTGGCTTGGCCTGAGGACTGTCATAGAGCCCTCAGCCCTCCGCTTGCTCCCTTCACCTCCCCCTGAGACTCTGGGCAGTGGCTCTGAGATCTGGTAGCAGGGCTGCGTGGTTCTGAGTAGAGCTGCTCACTGCTCTGGAGTCTGTGCTCTCCGGATTTTTTCCCTGGGACAGAACCAGGCACGCAGTGGAGGATGGCCCCCGAAGCATGGCAGGAGGTGTTGCAGGGTACTCAGGGAGGCCTCCTGGTTGGCACTGAACCCAAGAAGGTAATTTGGCTCCAGGCCTGGAGCTGCCACTGACAGCCCACACTGTTCAATCACTGTTCACTTGTATAAGCTGCACAATTCTCAGAGCTGTGCAGGCTGTAAAGAGAGAAGGTAAGGAAAGAATTGCCAGATTGGGCGAGAAGGGTTGGAGACATGATGTGAGAGGGGCAGAGGAGCAGGGGAGGGAGAAGAGGCAGTGTGGGGATAAAGCTCTGCTGCTGGCCAGCCGTGAGCCAGTGTGGTTCTCACTAGGTTCTGCCACACACTTATCAGGGAGCTCCTTGAAGTCCAGAACTATCTTGTCCATCCTATCCCCTCCTCTCAATACCGCATATTCGGACTTGGCACACAACTTGGCACCACATTAGGTATCCAGAGAATATTGATTAAAACAAATTAGAAGTGGCCTTGACACTTCTGCAGGAAAGTCTTTATAAACAGGTGCTTTAGAAAAGACTCTGGTTGGCACCTGAGTAGGCTCCCATGGGTTGTCACATGCTGGTGTCACCTCCTGTGTGTGGCTGAGTGTGCTGGGGATAAGGGGAGAGGTAGGGGAAGATGAACCACTCAGTTCTTCTCATAGGCTGGACAGTGGTGTCAGTCACGGGTGGGATCCCAGAGAAGCAGGTTTGGTCATAGGCGGTAAGGGCAGGGTGAGGGTGTTTCAATAGCATTCACTGGAGGCAGGTTGAGTTCCAATTCCTGAGTTTCCAGATGGGAAACCAGCATGCCGAGAGAGGGTGGTATTTGCCCAAAGATCATTCAGCAAGCCACTGATGGAGCTGAGCCAGGCTCAGGCATCCTTTCCTATAGAGGAAACTACCTCCGGACCACCTTTCTGGAGCTCCAGAAGGGTGAAGCTAAGTTGCTTTCCAGCCTGAAGGTGTCTACTCTGGGGCGGCTAGATAGGCCCAGTGTGAATTCGTGCCTTCTGGTTGGTTAGAGAAGGTGTGAGTTAGTAAGGTGACAATCCAGATGTCTTTTGGGTTCCTGAAAATGCAGTTATGTTTAGCAACATCTTCAGATGGTCCTGGGTAGTTGCAGATGTTGTGGGGCCCTCTGAAGTTAAAAGAGCCTAATGACGGAGCTTTCATGTTTTTCACAAGTGCTGTGCAGCAAGGCCTCCCAAAAGCCTATCCTCAGGGTTGGGGAGTCCAGCCTCGTGGGGCTCCTGGGGAAGGGCTACCTCCATAAAAGCCCTGAGGCTTGTGAAGGGCGGGGGTTGGTCCTGTTCCCAGCTGTCCATGAAGAATCTCCTGGCTCCTTGTTAATTACCTAGGTCCTTTCCAAGATCAGTCAAGTCAGACTCTCTAGGGGAGGGGCCTGAGAGTCCATATTTTTACAGAGTACCTCAGGAGATTCTGATGATAGGTTTGGAAAAAACTGGTCCAAGGTGACCTCTTAGTGGTGGGGCAGAGTGACTGCTTAGCTGAAGGTACCTTAGGATATTGGAGCTAGGTCAGCAGGCCCTTCTGTAGTGACTGAGCTGTGAGGCCTTGGTCCTTCCCTAGAGGCCAGGGAGGGACCAGGGCTTTTGGAGCCCTGAGAGTCTCCTGTCCCAGGTGGTCTGCTGCTGTCTGAGTTCTGTGGCAATGTAGAGAGGAGAAGGATGAAGCCCACTGGAGGTTTGATTTTGAGATTGTAGCCTATCAATGCAACAGGTTACCAGTAAGAGGAAAAAGGGCATTTCTGGCAAAGTGTTGTCCTAGGCATGGTTAATAGGGATGGGGGGGGTGCATCAAGGGGCGTATAGGTAGAGTTGAGAGTGAAGGGCCTTGTTGCCAAGCTAAGAGGCTTGGCCTGACCTTTGTCCAAAACAACACAGCTTGAGAGCCATCAGAGGTTTTTAGTGGGAAAGTGATGTGATCAGAGCTGTATCGCAGGAGAAAATAAATGCAAAAGAGTGGGTCCCATGATGATGGGGCTGGAGGGAGGGAGGTTGTGAGGAGTACTGGGGAGGGGAGAGCAGGAGTCCTGGGGAGGGGAGAGCAGGAGGTGGCAAGTGCACACCTGGTGTGAAGCAGGAGGGGCAAGAGGAACTAGCTTCCTGTTCTCAGAATGTCTCATTTCAGGGGGGTGAGTGATTTCTGGGGACTAGGGGGTACTTGGTAAACAAGCAACAGAGGGCTTCGCACTGGGCCTTGGTGGTTCTCACAGGTGTGTTTTAGGTGAACTTGTTCTGAGTTTGTGGTTAGTGTTTCCCCTCTGTTCTGTAGGGGTCCTTCTTTTGTAGGTAGTTTTTTTGTAGACAGTTCACTTTGCAGTGAAGCTTCTTGCGCCAGAGTAGTGTGTAGTCCCCAAAGTATCCTAACTAATTAGCTCCGTGGCCACAAGAGTTTGGAAATGGTGGGTTAAATAAAGTGAAGCGTGGAGCTCTTGATTATACACCTTCCCAGAGTCTTTGGTATATATACCTCATGACATTCAAGAAGCAGGATTTAGAGTGCAGGGTTCCCACCCATATTTGACCTTCCATTGAGTATCGCCCTGGGATTTGTGTTTCCTGGAACCCACTTTGAGAAAGTCTGGCCTCCAGGGAGTACTGAGGACCTAGGCTGGAGTGTTGACCCTTTCCCCCATTCTTTGTGTGCCATGGGCCAGTCGTTTTGCTTCTGCCTCTCTGTGTGTGGCACGTGAGGCAGTTCCCAGCCTTCGAGAAGTGCAGCCCTCTCTTGGCACAACCTGTTTCTCCTCAGGAGATAAGGACTTCCACGTCTGCCTCTGCACCTTCACCTTCCCACTTTTTCTACTCCGAACCTACTGCTCACTCAGTATCAACCATCTTTATCTCATCAGCTTTCCTCTACACCAGGAGCTGTCTTACTTATTTCTATCACCATAGTCTGGCGCCATGTTCTTCCAAGCCAGAAATTTGGAGTTAATCCTTCGTCCCTTCTTCATCCCCTTTGCTATCTGCACACTCTGCTTGTATTAGGCATTCGTCTTTGGTGCTCTTTCCAGCTCTTTCTTCACTCTTTCCTCTCAGTCTCCTCTGGGGCCTCATGCTTTCCAGCCCCTCCCATCAGGTCCTTTCCTGGGACTTGAATATGGACTCTCAAGTCCCTCCCCTGGAGAGTCTGAGTTGACGTTCTTGGGAAGGACCTAGGTAATTAGCAAAGAGCCAAGAGATTCTTTTTTTTTTTTTTTTTTAGATTTATTTATTCATACATACAAGAACTGGGGTACAGGGCAGAGTTGTGGGTGGTGAGAGGATTCACCAGAGACAGAGCGGGGAACAGAACAGGCAGATCTACTGAAATACCCTGCTGAGGGGAGTAGCAGGTGAGTCAGGAGAGGTCTGCTGCACCATGTGGGTATCTCCCTGGCCGGGGATCAAAATTGTGTTGCAGTGGCTATGGCGAGCTTCATAGGTTGCGTCTTTATCCCTTGCGCCACCAGGGAGGCCCGAGCCAAGAGATTCTTAATGGACAGCTGGGAGCAGGACCTCATGCCACTCCCTACTACTTTCTTATTGAAGCCTGCTCCACTGACCTCCCCAACACACACACACACCCCTTTCCCCACTAGGCTAGGCTCAGAGAGAACCTGCACAAAGGCCACACAGCTGTGAGGATTTTTCTGGGGTGGTTGGTCACACTAATGCTGGACATGACACCTAGTGCTGGACGTGAGTGCCTTTTCCACGACCACTCTGCGTCTCAGGAAGAGATGTCTCCTGCAGCGGCAGCCTGGCCATCTGACAATGTGGAGCCACAAGTCCTGTGGCCTGCTAACTTCTCCTTCCCTCCACCTCTCTAGTCGGCCCCATGCCAATCGATTTTAATATAAAAGTGGACCTGACGCTTGTGGAGAAACAGAACCCGAAAGTGAAGGCGGGCGGCCGCTACAGCCCCAAGGACTGCATCTCTCCTCACAAGGTGGCCATCATTATTCCATTCCGCAACCGGCAGGAGCATCTCAAGTACTGGCTCTATTACTTGCACCCAATCCTGCAGCGGCAGCAGTTGGACTATGGCATCTACGTTATCAACCAGGTGAGGTTCTAGAAAAAAGGCGGGAGGGGCGGGGAGATTGTAAATATGGGTGAAGGAAAGGAAGTAATTGCCTAGTCAGTTGGTGGTTTCCATCCTGCTGACGCCACACTCGTATCTTAATAGTTCATAAATCTAAATGTTATACAGTCTGCTTGCTCGCAGCTATCAGCTCTTTTAGGTAGGGGAAATTGCTGGGTGGGGAGTTTGGTTTTCTTTTGGAAAAGCCTTCCAACGAAATTGAGAGAAAAATCACAATCTCAATTTTCCCCACATCCCCAGTAAAGCACTGGTTATTTCCTGTTTTGGAGTGACTGCATGTTTTGCCTTTTAAAAGTAAAAGCACTCATTTAAATGTCAGATTTTTCAGCAGCTGAAGTTTCCCAGTCTAACTGCATCTTCTGGGGCACCTGCAGGAGACAGTGCCCATGGCTTCGGCCTGAATGCCAGCCCCCAACAAATGTCTGGGGAAATCTGACCCCCCCCCCCCCCGGGCCTCTAAGTACCATGTGGGCTGGACCGGTCTGTGAAAAGAGAGCTTCTCACTGCATTATTAAAGCAACGGCAATGATCTGGGTGTGTGTCGGGTTTAACCCTGCTTAACGAACTGACATTGAAAACATAGCATCCTTCATCACCACAACCTGGAGAATCAGATTGATTTAGGAGGCAGTGTTTTGTTTTTGAAATAACTTATTTCAATGGATTATCTGAAATAGCTTATTTCTAGTCTATGTAAGAAGCATGATTGTTTTTCCAAGAGCATAACTTTGATATTTCAAATTTATCTTGAATGCTTAAATTCCTCTCTTTAGACTTTAATTTCCTGGTGCAATAATAACCCTAGCTTATCTGTAGACTAAATTTCATTGAAATACATCTGAGGAGACAGAGTTTACCCATTTCTAAAGGACCCAATGTCCATTGCATTACCAGATGAACTTGGATCTGCTTTAGGTAATGAGATTGTTGGTAGTTGACAGCTTCCATCCAAGTTACATGCCTTCCCCTGGACCAGAGGAAGACTAGAAAGAGCAGGCAGTTCTATGGACTGCTGTGGCATAGTACTGCACCAGTTGCTGCAAAGAGATTTTAAAAATTGTAAGATCCCAGTTCCGCCTGTCCTGAAGCTTCCATGCCCAGTCAGCCCCACATAGCATGTGAATGGAAGGTGGCTGCTAAAAGCTTTGGAAGCTCAGCAGAAGAGGCTTGGTAGAACCGGGTGATAAATCAGGTTCTAAAGACTAGAGGGAGACATGGGCCTTCTCAGCTGGAGCCAGTGAACTGGGACTTCAAGGCAGAAAGGAGCCTTGTCTGGTCCTAGAGATTGAGGTGACCACTGGGGTAGGAAGGCAGTAGAAGTTATGAGATGAGGGTGGGGGACTGAGTCTATTAGGCAGGAAAGAACAGAACAGACCTATTCTGGGGGAACCAAAGCTCAAGGTGGGAGAGCATGTTGCAGGCAAACCACTCAAGGCTCTTTGAGTCCTTTGACCAAGTAAGCACGGACCATGGCTTTAAGAAAATCTGCTAGCTAGACAGCTCAAGAGTTGTGGGTCATCTCAGAAAAATATTGGGAATATAAGAGAGAACAGGTAAATGTGCTGCAGAATCCAGGTCACTGCAATCCAACCGGTATTGTTTAAGCCCAGCCATCAGGAGTATTTGTGTGATGCCGGTGAACACACATTGATCACAGTAAGATTCAGGATCCTGTTAATAAAGCAATGCAGTGAGCACCTGGAAGAGGCAGCCACGGTCACCAGGAGCCAGCAGGGATTACTAAAAACATACCGTGCCAGCTGCATCTTCTTTCTCTTTTTGACTGTGCTTTATCAGTATTTGAGTGAGAGGCTACAGACACAGTGATGTCAGATCTCATTCATCAAGGCATCTAATGGCCTCCCACAAGTCTGCCCAAGCAGAAAACAGCTCTGGTCTGGGTGGCATATAAATTAGATTAAAATATATACTTGGGTAAGGAGGCTATAAGAGTTACTGATGATGCCAAGTTTTCTAAAGTCTAAACAAATAGCGGTGTGAAATCTAGCCACCATCTTAAAAATTCCTGTGACATAATTTATATAAACAACACCCCCTCCAGTTTCAAACAACAATTTCCAAATGTCCTATAGCGGTTTTATGCTCCTGCTACCCAGTCCAAGCTGGCAGAACAGCTAAGCAAGCCAACTTGTACCAGTGCCACCACTGTGCTGCCTGGCGCTGGACACTGCCTAGCTCAGGGCTTATCCCAAAGTGTGCTTTCCTTAGTGGCCAGATGCACTTTGGCATTTTGCTCACTTACTGGGGTGAGCTTTCATGGCTCCTACCCTTGTCCATATAAGCTATTAACCACCCCTTTTGGGTTTAGGTCCCTCTGATGACCATAACAACTAACATCTCACCATAAGTGGGGGTGGGATGGAGAAGTTTACCTGTTGAGACAGAGAAGAGCAAGCATTGTTGTTTGTCCTCAGGTCTCCATCCCTCCTTTTGCCTTAGCTCACCAGTGTTTGAGGATTCTATTAGGGTTCTGGGGCATCAGGGTGCTGATAAGAGGCACAGACGTTCTACCTGCGACCCGACACTGGGACCTTGGTGCTGAGTTGCTACCGCGATGTCATCGGAGATGGGGGGTGCATGCTGCACTTCCTCATGCTTTTTTAAAAAAAATTATTTATACAAGAACTGGGGTACAGGTCAGAGGTACGGGAGGGTGAGAGAATTCACCAGAGACAGAATGGGGAGCAGAAAAGGCAGACACACCAAAGACACTCTTCAGGGGAGCAGCGGGCGAGACAGGAGAGGTCTGCTGCGCCATGTGGGTTGCTCCCTGGCCAGCGGGGAATCAAACCTGCACTGCAGAGGCTGTGGACAGCTTCACAGCGTGGCGCTCAATCCACTGCACCGCCAGGGAGGCCCCACTTCCTCATGCTTTAATCAGGAAAAGGAATCTAAAACCGCCCAAGGTGACAGGAGGGCAGGTTGCCACCTGGCAGCACCAGCCCTAAATAAAAATGCAAGATGTTTGTGGGTTAACGATCATAAAAGTTACCAAAGGGGTGAGGAATGCAGGCCCGGCGGGCTAGGTGGGTTTGTATTTGCTATGGCAATGCTTTGGTGCCCATTTCCAGCACCCAGGACTGGAATCTCCAATTCTGTTTGTATACCCTCTGGCACCTCTGCACTCAGTCAGCTGCCTGTGCTCTTTCTAGTTGTGACTGAAACCTTTAGTATGTCCGCACTGCCCATGGGCAAGGCCAGGGTCTAAACGGTCTGAAGTTGGAATTCTAGGCCCTCCAAGGTTCAGCCCTGACCTACCTCCAGGCTCCTCCTCAGGTCTCTCTCATGCCCTTTATGCACAGCCACACTCCAGCTTCACCCAGACACACGCTGTGCTTTCCTTCCAGTGCCTTTGCTCAGGCCACCCTGGTGCCACGTTTTCCTTTCTTTCCTCCCCTTCTTGCTCTCTGGCCACCATTGAAGGCCTCTCAACTTTATTAGCTCTGTGAATCCCTGGAGTGGGGCTGACTTCTCCCTCCCTGTTGCCCCCAATTCATTTAGCACTTTCTGGGTGAACTTCTCTATCTCCCTGGCCACAGGGCTCTGTGCAGGGTCAGTGCTACTGGGGTGTCTGCCTCTGTGCCATTTTACTTATACCACTTCCCTCTTGGAAATGAAGCCTCCTTTTTTTATCAGGCCAGGTCATGACCCTTATGAACCTGCACGCCCCCTCCCCCAGGAGCAGCTCCCCAAAGCATCCTGCTCCTTGCTGTCCAGAGCAAGCTGCCTGGGACATGGCCCAAAGGGTGGCCTCCCTGTTTTTGATAGCCATAATAAAACTTCTTTATGGTCCTTAGGGCTGAACATCTTTCATAATACCACTTTGAATTTTGACCCTCAGTGAGACAAATGAGTATTGTCATTGTTCCTGCTGAGGGAAGACTCGTGACGGTAAGTAGCTGCTCAGGTTCCATGATGGTTGGTGGTGGAGCTGGGATTTGACAGAAGTCACCTGAGTTTTAAGGAACACCTCACCTTGCTGTGTTTGTTCCCCTGAACCCTCCACGTCCCTCAGTGGGAAGCAGCGCACAGCCACTTGGTAAGGCTGTAAGTCCAGGGGGTTGGGGGGAATTTGTAGCTTTGGAGGAATAACCTCTGAGTATATGGGTTGTGCCAACAGGTAGACCCAGGCCTGAAAGGTTAGGGAAGGGAGCACAGAGAGGAGACCCAGCTCCTGCTTAAGGAGTCTTTGGCTTTAGAATTTTCTCCCTTTTGACACATGTGCCCTGGTGAGGTGGTTGCGAGCTGCTTGCCTGAGACCAAGTGTGGCAGATGTGGACACAGGGCTTTGTAGCTCCTAGGACAGAAAGTATCTGTTACCACATCTCAGCAACCTCTCTCTCATTGGGTCAAGCAGCTTTTCCTAAATGAGACCCGAAGAACTGGGGTGAAGCAGAGTCCACGCCATTATAGGAGACAGCCACCTGGGCTTGTGACCCCCCCACTGCTTTGGTTTATTTTTCTCTTGATCTCCTCATCTTTGCTGCCCTTCCCATCCTGGCCCTCCATTTCCTTGAGCTGTCAGCAGCCAGATTGACGTGTGAGGGGTGGGGCTGGGGAAGGGGTTGAGTCCTGTCCCTTTCCTCTGGGCACTCAGCCTTTGGCGCGTGGGGCCTAGGAGCCTGCCTGTCCTCCTGCTGTTTGTGTATGACCCTGGGGATCCGTCGCCGCCTCCACTCACTGTGTTTCTGGCCCGTGTCTCTGTTCCCCCGGGGGATGCGTGGAAGCACTTCCAGGTACTCACAGGGCTCGCGAATCACTTCCCTGAATGTCGTTCCGCGAAATACTGTTTTTCTCGGCTCACCCTTGATGTCGTGATGGGGAATGACAGTTTATTTGGAATTTGCCTTTGCCCTGGAACAAGTCGTCAGAATGGGCCCCTTTTTCCTTTGCAGCCCTGACACTTGGCTCTCCTCCTCACCTCTCTTCTTTGCTTCCATCCTCCGCTCTTTTCTTTTTCTTTTTTTTCCCTTCTCGTGGGGGCCCTCTGCCTTTACTTGTTAATTCTGTTTGTAGCAAAGCAAGCTGAAGGAAGAGCTCCTCTCTGTGATCTGCTTCTTACTCTCCACCTACCTCCTCTTCTGTACCCTCCACCTCCTAGAGAGAAAGAGAGAGAGAGAGAGAGAGAGAGAGAGTGGAGTGCCGACCTAACTACTGCTGTGACTGCCGCCGCTGCTGCCACCACCGCTGCCGCCCTGGTAATGTCCACACGCCCCCAAATCAAACCCAGAACCCAGGCCCTGCCGATCAGGGCAAAGCTGTAGAAATGATCCTGTGAGAATGCCATCCCCAGGGGTCTCCAGACCAGGCCATGGCCCCTGTGGGCTTGCTCAGAAATGCCAAGGTCACTGAAAGCCAGCCCACTGTGCCGAGGTCAAAGAAATTTTGGCTTCTTAAAATTACGCCGGCTGAGCTCACACTGTTTGTATGTACACTTGTGTATCCTGCTTTTTTCTTCAATTCTGTGTCATCTGCATCTTCCCATGTTATTTCATAGTCTTTGTAATCACCACTTTCCATGCCTTCCTAGTAGTTGAGCACGTCATTCAGCCATAATTAACTTAGCCATTCCTCTACTTGAAGGCATTTAGATAATTTCCATTTTCTCACCTAGAGTAAATAATACTGTAAAGAACAGCTTTGCGTCTAGAGCTTATTCTGGGTTTGCTTCTTCCACATTTAGTTATCATTTCCCCCTGCCAGGTTTTCAGGTACTGAGATCATGGGTTTCAGAGACAGTTTAAATATTTTTATGATTCTTACTATAAATGGTCAAATTGCTTTCTGAAGGGAAGCCTTTATTTCCTAAAGTGCTTTTCCATAGAAAGTCAAGTCTTAGTGTCTCAGGCCCAGGGAGAGAGGCCTGCTTGCTGCGGAGATGGAGTCATAAAGCTCTTCTCTGTGCTCCCCTCACCCAGAATCCCTGCTGGGCTGTTCTGTAGCTCATTTCTCTCTGAAGGCAACTTGTTGCTCCTGACATGAGTCCTAGTCCAGCAAGGGCCAAAGATAATGCTCACTCTTGTGAGCAATGACTTTGGCAGATGGAACCTTCCCCGTAGCCCCCTGACCCTGAAAGGCATGTTTCCTTCACTCACTGGGTGAAAACCTTAAGTCAGAGCCAAGTTTTGTTTAGGGCCTTGTCCAAGCTCAGGGTTACCATATTATTATGGTTAAAAACCCAGAGGCCGAACTGCTGTGAAATCATAAGTGAGTAGATATTAGCCCCTTTGCAAACTCAGCATTTGTATCATCCCAGGACTTCTCAGCAGTTCTCTGGGAATCACCTCCCAGCCAGCCTGTCTACCAGGTCCTGACGGTCAGTCCTGCCAGAAGACTGCTCAGCCAGGTCTTTCTCGGCTTTCCTACTACCCACTCAGACGAGGCCTTTCTTCTTGGTGGCTCAGGGGTAACAGAAAACCAAGCACCAGCAGATATCGCCACTGACTGCAGCCCCCTGCCTCTGGGTCTCTGGAGTTGAGAGCCTGGAGGTATCTGTGGGTGTGAGAGAGTGCTTTGTGATGGGCCAGGGCATGTGTACAGGAGCAACACTGTCTCTCCCATCACACAGAGACTGATTCTCTGAGAGTCTGGGCTTCCAGTTGATATTTCCAGTGTCCTAGCGGCTGTGTCTTTTGGTGGAGGAAGGGCCAGATACGGTCAGTCCCCAAGCCATAATGGTCTGGGCACATGTCTGCAGGTGAGCATGCATGGGCCTGCCATCCAGGGAAGGCAGGGTAGTTGGACAGACCTTCCAGAGATTTTTGGATCTTGGGCAAGCCAACAGTGGCTTTTTGTAGTTGTTCATCAGTCCCATAAATGAGGGGAAAGCCACTCTTGGCTTAAGCAGTCAAGATTTGCCTGGGGATTGGACCAGACTCTGGCACCTGTTCTGAAAGCGTCACGAAGGCTACTTGCAAGTGCAGTGCTCATGCCCAGGGAGCAAGTGAGGCATAAAACAGGGAAGTGGAGTCCTTGCCTTTGCCCTTGGGGAAGGCATTCTTTGCTTGTCCACTATTACTGCCTAGTCTCTCTCCCAGGAATCATGCAGCTGCTGCTGTTGAACCCGTCTCCCTGACTTTGGTTGGGGAGTGGCGCATACCCAACCTTGACATGCAGTGCATAATCCTGTTTAAAACCTTCAAGTTTTATCTTCAAAGATAAAGCCCGAATATTTTAGCAGAGTACCCAGCCTCCCTCTCCCCACCGTGATTTGGTCTAACTCCTCCTCCATGTTTTATTCTGGCTTCCGCATTCTATATTTCTTATGGTTCCTGAATGTTCTCTTTTCCTCACAGCCTTTATAAATGCTGCTGTCTCTCCTAGGAATATTCTTCTCATGCCTCCCCGCTAAACTTATCTAACTTCTTAGACGCCTTCTCTGAACCCCTAGGAATGGTTCATTGTCTTCACCTCCACTTCTCCATATATTCTTGGTTCTGTAGCTGCCCTTCCTTCCCTTTCCTGGTAACTGCTCACCCTGAAGCACCCATTGTCACATTATAATTGCCTGTCTAAGTCTGAACTCGAAAGCAGGGCCTGTCTTTTCCTTCTCTGTAGCCTTACCGTCAAGCTTATAGTACACACTGCATGAATGAATGTATGAGGAAGGGTAGAACAGATCCTCTGGCCTTTTCCTCTCTCTGGGACTGGCTCGTTGTTCTATTTTTTCAGTAACCACGATAGTGAGACATAATCACATAGCATAGAGTTCACCTATTAAAAGTATATTATTCAGTGACTTTTAGTATACTCAAGAGTTATATATCTTAGCACCACAAAATCAACTTTAGAACCTTTTTATTATGCCAAAAAGAAGCCCCACATCTTTGTCCCCTCAGCCCTCGGCAACTGCCAATCTTTTTGTCTCTGAGGAGATATCTATGCTGGACATTTCACCTAAATGGAATCATACAATAGATGACCCTGTGTTACTGCAGTTCTCTCACTTAGTGTAATGCTTGCAAGGTGCATCCATGTTGTTGCATGTATCTGTACTTATTCCTTTTTATTGCTGAATAAGATTTCATTGATAGTTACGACACATTTTATTTATCCATTTACTAGTAAATGGACAATTAGGTTCTTTCTGCTTTTTAGCGATTATGAAAAACATTGTCATGCATAGATAATATAAAAGTTTTTGTGTAGACATGTTTTCATTTCTCTTCGGTATATACCTAGGAGTAGAATTCCTGGGTCATATGGCAATACTTTGTTTATCCGTTTTCCAAGATAACTGCACCATTTTACATTCTGAACAGAAATGTCAAAGAATTCCATTTTCAGTGGACAATACTATTGCTGTCTCCTCTCTTTAGCGTAACTGTGAGCTCTAGAAAAAGATTTTAACAGCCCTGGAGAGCTATCTGATACTTAAAACATTCCTCTCTGCTACTCAAATTTACCAGAAGGACACTGGGTTTCCTGCATAAAGTGTATGATGGTCACGTCTTCCTTTTCTCTCCTCTGAGGAGCTTGACCATCATGCCTGTGCCACCTACCTCAAATCTCCTCACTCTGCCCCAGGCTGACATGCCTGACTGATCTAGCGCAGGCTCCTCTTCTCTCTGGACTGGTCATTGTTGGCTCTGCTTGACTGACCTGCCCATCGTCAAAATTATATGCCCAGTCAGAAAAAGCTTTTCTGTTACCTTTGGCCAACAGGACAGCTGCCCTGGCCAGCTGTGGATTGTCATATAGTTTTTGTCCTTTTTTTGTTCCAGTCCTTTCCTCAGGCAAGAGGAACCAGTTGCTTTAGAAGGAAAGGATAAATATAACTTGGACTATCTGTGAAGCCTGCACTTAAAAAGCTTTCAGTGGGACGCCTGTTCCCAGTGTGTAGCTTCCCTTTCCAAGTGTGACTTACTGGCCACTTCATATGTCTCTAAAGGGCTATCTGGTTTTCTCCTGCTGCTACAGAGACTTTATTTATTTTTTTTAATAATAAATTTTATTTTTAATTTTCCCATACAATTGCAAACGCCCCATTCTGACCCCAATCCTTCCCTCCCGCCCCCGCCCCCCAAAAGTGTCTCTGGTTCATAGTTTTTTGTTGATTTTGATTTTCACTTTCTTATAGTTATTCATTTTCCTGGTCCCTTATTTAAGTTTTCTAGATTCCTGCTATGAGTGAGACCATCCGGTATTTTTCTTTTTCTTGTTTCGCTGCTGCTACAGAGACTTTAATGCTGTGTGCTACAGGCAAGCTCACTTGAGTCTTAATCCTTTTTAGAAATACCTCCTCCATCAGAGAAGCAGAAATTGGGAGGAATGTATCTCCAGGTTGGATCTCTGGGAGATATTTCAAAAGGCCTGTCTGCTGCAAGATGGATGGAAAGACCAATCCTATAACAGTGGCCAGTATTTGCGCTGGGTAGTGTGCTGAGGCCTTTTCATGCGTTGTCTGACGTAATGCAACCTACTGTTGTCATCCCCATGACCAAATGAGGAAACTAAGGCCT
Source organism: Talpa occidentalis (assembly GCF_014898055.3). Lineage (NCBI taxonomy): Eukaryota > Metazoa > Chordata > Mammalia > Eulipotyphla > Talpidae > Talpa > Talpa occidentalis. The sequence goes on from NW_023605207.1 coordinate 22,865, forward strand.
AGAGGTATGACTTGCCCAAAGTCACATAGCTAATAAATGAAGAAGTTATCATTTCCGGGGTAAAAGGCCACTGCTTGTGTCTGTCACAGCTGTATTTGTCTGGGCCAGACAGTAAGTGCTCAGTGAATGAAGCAGAAGATGCACTGGATGAAGGTGCCCAGTGAACAGGACCAGGAATGTGGCCTGGTGTCTTCCCCCTCCCTTCAAGGAATGAGCACCTCTTGTTAACAGTGGGGGATGGAGGACTAGCAAGGACCTATCTGTCTTATCAAAGGAAGTCATCCAAGGTGTTAGAGCATTTTACCCAGAGAAGCCTAGAATTGACTTTTCTATAATCCCAGGGGAGGAAGAGGAAGACATTCACTTTTCTTATCTACCATTTTCCTGACCCCGAGTTCCTAGTAGGCTATAGTAGGTAGTAACACCTGCAAAAATGTACCCTGCCTGTCATATCCCCCAGGGACACACGTGTGGCCAGGCTAGGAGGAAAGATGGAGTGAGAGGTAGTTCAGGTTATTTTGGGAAACTGCCTAACTAGTTCCAAGTGTGAGCCACCCAAGAGAGAGCCTTATTTTGTTGTTACTGAGGAGCTGTTGCATCACACATGGCAAGGAGGTTGAATCAGGTTTCTCTTCCATGGTTCTTGGAGTTTGTCTCTGGAGGTGCCCATTCATGGTTCCAAATTTCCATTTCCTGGGAGAAGAAAATTGCTGAGTGTAGCCTTAGTCTGCTAAGGTCAAACAGTTGTGGCCTGGAGGCCAGGTCCTCTGGTTCAGGCATAGCCACCAAGAACCCTGTCCCTGTTACTGAGGAACAGCACTGGGTAAGCACCCATCTTTTCACACAAGCTTGAAAGGCTTTGATGAGACACTACCCTTCACTTGTTAGAAAAGTTATCAATGGGGCTGAATTGTGTTTGAAATACTCAGACAGGGCCTCCCTGGTGGCGCAGTGGTTGAGCGCTGGGTTGCGAAGCTGCCTGCGGCCTCTGCGACGCCGGTTCAATCCCCGGCTGCTCCCCGGCCACCGGAGGAGGATCCCGCATGGTGCGCAGACCTCTCCTGCCGCCCGCTGCTCCCCTCAGCAGTGTACTTCGGTCCTTCTGCCTGCTCTGCTCCCCGCTCTGGCTCTGGTGAATTCTCTCACCCTCCCTCGCTTCTGACTGTACCCAGTGCTTGTATAAACAAAACAAACAAACAAACAATAAATAAATAAATAACATGCCTCTATATAAAAAAAAAAAAAAAATTGAAATACTCAGACAAAAGTAATGCTTTTGGGATCTTCCTGGGGCTGACGGAGCAAAATGGAAAGCACCAGGCGTGAGTCTGTCTCCCCATCACTGAAAGGTAGAGGCTGTGAAACAGATCTGGGTTGGGGCGAAGGTCATTACAAGATTGTTGAGGTGTTTGAATGACCTGCCGTGCATGTAAAGCACTTAATCCTGCGCCCGGCATGTCACGTCCACCCAGTGAATGTTGGTAATGTACTGTTACGCTTACAATGCCAGCAGCTTCATAGTTCTCATATGCCTCATGACTTAACGCAGAAGTAGCATGAAGGCAGCATTTGAAGTGACTCTTGACTGGTAGAACAGCCACCATGCATGGATAGAAAGCTTTGTTATGGGCTCAAGAAAGGAGCTTTTGTGTAAATGTTTCCTAAAGTGATTGAGTGTTCTCTGGCTGCTCTGTCTGACTTTCTGGCACTCATCTTCCTTTCCTGCTTTGTTTTCCTGAGTCACTCACCTGAGGCTGGGCGGCTGTGAGTCTCTTGTGCTTGTTCTCTCTACTCACACAGGTAGCCTCCTGAAGTGTGTTTCTAAGCCCACTGTTGGGGGTATGGAGCGAGGATGCTGGGCATCCCACTTTTGAGATTGGGTAGGAATTGCTGGTGCTTTTCAGGTACATTTCACCCCAAAGTTAAAGGGCCCTCATGCTGGGCATTAACTGACATCTCCAGAGTGCTAGGCTGCCGCCCCAAGCCTGTCCCTCCCCTGACTTAGTTTCTTCATTGGTGAGGATTTCGGCTGGCTTGAGAGCTTGTGTATGTAAGGGCCTGTGAACTGCTACGTCCTTACTAACTTGGGGCCATGGTTGGTAAGAGCAGAGATGCATGACCTTGAGGTTGGGGGATGGGGAATTGGTTAGAACATCCAAGAAAAGGTGTCCCTCTACCATTGTATGTTGAAATTCATTCATTAGTCTGTCCATCCATCCATCTATCCACCCATCTGTCCATCCATCCAACAGTCCATTATTTATTGAGCTCTTACTCTATGCCAGGCAGTGTTAAGGCACTGGGTGAATAAAGAGTAAAAATTCTGGCCTTCATTGAGCTTACAGTTTATTGGAGGAGACTGGAAACAAGTAAGATAAATAAATAAAATGTGAAGTACCTTTGCACCAACAGGCCTGGGGGTTCGGGACCCACTGGTGGACAGCATGAAGCGGTATGGTCCTCCCTGTCATCACTGTGTATCTATCATGGCATGTATCATGCAGCTTTCCCCTCTGCAGTGGGCAGCATGAGGGGACAGCCCCCATTGAGTTGGGTTCTCCATATTTCTCTGGTGCCTCATTTGGTGAGAGACATCTGGTAGGCACACAGTATGTGATAATCAGCCATAGACAGCCCTATAAAGAGGGGAGAATTGTAAAGTCCCATTGGCACTAGTTTCCTGAATCTCTTTCCTGAAATCAGTCTACATGTAGTATATAAAAATAACATGTTTTTTTAAATGTCCTTTCACCTAACAATGCTATCTTGACAATCATTTCCTTTTAGAGCTTCCTTATTTTAAAAACAACTCTCTTCTACTATATGCATGTACCATGATTTATTTAACCAGTTCCCTAGTGATCCTTATGTCATTGTTTGCTTTGAGGAACACCCCACGGTGAACAACACTGTTCGTATGTTATTAACACATTTGTAAGTCCTGCAGGAAAATTCCTAGAAGTGGGATTGCTGACTCGGGGCCAACCACTTGGTATTCACTTGCAAAGTGAGGGCAGCAAAATGAGGCCCAAGCGCGCACTAATGACCACATGTGGTGGACATGTCTCCAGTCCCTTCCTTCAGCTCTGAGGTTCTTATGGCACCTGATACCACTTCTTTTGTTTCTGCGCCAGGCAGGAGACGTCATGTTCAATCGTGCTAAGCTCCTCAACGTTGGCTTTCAGGAGTCTTTGAAGGACTATGACTACAACTGCTTCGTGTTTAGTGACGTGGACCTCATTCCCATGGATGACCACAACACCTATAGGTGTTTTCCACAGCCGCGGCACATTTCTGTTGCAATGGATAAGTTTGGATTTAGGTAAGGGATGTTCGCCAGAGTCTGCAGAAAACGTTTCTCAACTGGCCTGACAACTAGGAGACGCAGCTCCTCTGGGTCAGCATGCCTCTTTGGGCTTTGGAGGAGAATTCCTCCCCTGACAAGTGGCTGCTTTTTAAACCCAAAGGCAATTACTGTTTGTGGAGGGAAGTGTCTGCCCACCCAGACAGGAGAGTCTTTAATGCCTGGGTGGTTCTTGAGGACTCCTTTCCTCTCAGTGTTCTGGGGCTTGGGTACTTCAGCAGGTGTCCCTGGCATTTTAAGAAGGAACTTGGTTCTATTTCCCAGCAGCGCACCAGCATCTGCTTTAACAGTAGCCCAAACGGTTCCACCAAAATGCTCCCTGGTGAGAAGGCAGCTGCTGCTGGTTCCCAGGGACAGCGATGCAATCCAAAATATA
>NW_023605208.1:0-26604 GCF_014898055.3 Talpa occidentalis
CCCTGAATGATGTATCACAGAGGAGCTCTTGGTAGAGAGGGTCTTGGCAGGCCCTGGCACAGAGTTTGTGGCTGTGTGTTCTCTGCAAGGCCACTGAGCTGTGGCCAAAAGGTGGCTGGCGACCCTGGTGAGTGACGCCTTCGCTTTTGCATTGGAGGCATTTTGGCTTCCTTCCTTGGTTCCAGATGCAAAGTGCTGGGAGGGATTTTGACTCTCAGCTGGTGTGTCAGGTGCACCCCTCTGGAGAGCCAGCTGGGGAGTGGGGCTCCTGGAGGAATGTGGATGAAGGCACGGAGAAAGGTAGAGGGCACCAAGTATCCACCAAGTGCCAGAGGTGGGGGGGGGGCGGGGATGTGCCCAATGTAAACCAGCTGCTTCTTTGCAAGGGAGGCCTGCTTGGAAAAAGCGCTAGGTGAACCACAGGGTGTACTTAATGATGCTGTTGCTTTACATTCTGGTGCAAACTCCTTAGCTTGTAAAGCAGGTTGGGTGCAGCAGTGGGTGTGCATTCAACTCCTCACACTCCGAGTACCTCAGCCCTCGGAATTCTTGCACTTATTCAATAGGAGTCATGCACAAGAATCTTCATAATAACTTTGTTTATAGTAAACTGAAAAAAAGGGAAACAACCCAATGTCCATAAATACCGGAAAGAGAAGTAACCGTGGTGTAATCACACAACGAAGTCTTATACAGTAAGAAATAAATACACATATCAATGTGGATGGATTTCAAACATACTGTTGAGCATAAAATGCAAGCTGAAAAGACCGCACAAATGTAGTTTAATTATTTGAAATTAAAAGCCAGGCACCATTAAACAATATAGTGGTTAGGGATCCATAACAAATGGATTGCACAGACCAGTGTAAAGAAAAGCAAAGGCATGCATGACACTTGCTTTGGTCTGTGGCTTGCCCCAGGGCTGAGAAGGCAGCTGAGCTCAGGCTGTACCTCCAGGCGGGGGAGGGGTGACACAGGGGGAGCTTCAAAGATGTGGCTATATTTTATTCTTGAAGCTGGGTGGTACGTACATGGATGTTTGGTTTTTATTTTTCTTTCAGTTGTACATATATGCAAACACTTTTTTTTTTTTTAAAGATTTATTTATTTATTTATTTATTTATACAAGCACTGGGTATAGTCAGAAGCGCGGGAGGGTAAGAGAATTCACCAGATTCAAGTGGGGAACAGAACAGACAGACCGACAGACCGACCAAACACACCGCTGAGGGGAGCAGCGGGCGGCAGGAGAGGTCTGCGCGCCATGTGGGACCCTAGCCCAGTGGCTGGGGATCGAACCGGCGCAGCTTAACAGCCCAGCGCTCAACCGCTGTGCCACCAGGGGAGGCCCGCAAACACACTTTTTTTGTAAGAATGCTCTGCTTCACAGCCAGAGCCAAAGTTCCCCATACACTGAATAGTAGAGTTTAGGACTGAATAATATGAGCTTCAAATAAATGAGAATGTTTCCAAATAGGGTACTGTAGGGTAAGGGAAAATGTCAGGCTTTCCTGCCTTCCCGCCATCAGGATAGATGATGGATCCTTGCGGTCCTGAATGCATGCCTGATGGCGGGCACCTGGAGTAGGGTGTGGGCATAGGTAGATGGGATTCACCTGGGCTAAGACTGCTTTTTAGGGTGGCGTCACGGGGATGGTAGGAGAAGCCGAGAGAGAAGCAAGAGAAGCAGAAGCCGAGAGAAGGCCGGGGAGCCCAGAGTGAAGACTTGCTGGGGACTGCGAGGCCTGCCAGCCTCCCGGCCCCCAGCGCCCCTGCCTGCCATGTACCTGGTATCCCAATAAAGACCTGCAAAACCACTGAGGACTCTGACTCCTCCTTTATCCGGATCATAGAAAACCTGCTCAGTGGTCAGTCCTGCCTCTACAGGTGCCTGCCTCCAGTGGTCTGAAACGGTGTCAGCTGGACAGTGGGGTGTCTGGTATGCCCACATTGCTCCGGGACCCATACCTGTCCACTCTCTGTCCTTTTCTTCCTATACCACGATCCTGAGGACTTAACCTGTTTTGCTGTTCTTTTCAGACCAGCCACCATGTTCTCCCTCTTTGATAGCTTTCCCCCTAGTGTGTCCTGCTGCCTAGGATACTGTAACCCTAATGTTCACTTTTTTAATGCTCTAAACAAGTGCACTGTGGGATGGGATCAAAACCTCTCCTAAGGCCACTTCCAAAGTCTGCTCACTCCCCAGCTGATTACCTTTTTAGGGAAGGTTTATCATTGCCAGCTGAAGTTTATTTTAAATTCTGTCTGGTTTGCAAACACATTCTTTGTTGACAGCTCTAGTTTGAAATGTTTGGGCTCACTCTGCCCTGGGTAAAAGACGTTGTCAAGTCTCTTTTAAATCCCTCTTGTTAGATGGTTTGTGGTGTCCCAGCAGTTTGGTGTCCATTAACCTTGAGTCATGAAAGTTCAGAGTTAGAAGGGGCCTGGGAAATCACTCACTCAATTTCCTACCCAGTGGAAGAATTTCTCCTGAAACATGCCTGATCACCAGCTTGCTCTTTAAGGGCATTGCTGTTGAGACAAAGGATACCGTCGTTGACAAATTCCCCATACTATGTTGCATAAATTTTTATTTCATCTTGGTGAATCAGAAATCAGTGTGCACAATTCCAAATGTGCTAATTGAATTAAAACGAACATAGATTCTTGCAAAACTGGCTCTAGACAGGCAGTAGGCCTTATGTGGTCAAAGACACTTTAAATCTATTTAATATAACCTTAGATAGCTATTTAATCTATTTAATATAAGCTTACATATCCCGGATCCAGAGGGGCAAAGGAGCCAGGGAGATTTGGCTAATTGCTTGGGAATCCTCTATGCAAATTTTCTTCTGTCTCTGCTTCCTTGGTAGAGAAATGAAGAAGGTAGACACTGTCTCTCCTTAAAAAAGGCAACTCAGTGCAGCCCCTGCTGATGGAGCAGGGCTGACTGTCACCACTCTGCCCAGCCTCTGCCTTCCCCACCTCCTGGGTCGGTCGGTGGCTTCACTTTACCATTACCCTGCACCCACCCCAGTAACTTAATGCCAGGTGTGTCAGGAGCTGCCATATCCACCTGTTTCCCCACCTTTTATTCTGCTCTGCTGGAGCTTGAGCCCCAGCTGCCATCACAGTTACGAGGGTTTGGGCCCCGAGCCTTGTTGGGAGCTCGGTGGCACAGGTTCTTGAGGACGAAGGAAGGCAGGTGGCCTGGAAAGACCCGAGGTAACCCACGGGCAGCGGGTGGCTCCATGTCTAGCCCTCTCTCATGTAAGCTGGGGAGGGTTTCCAGGCTAACAGGGTAGCTAAAAATGCTTTTTTAATTTGGGGGCAGGAGGCCCAAGCATGGGTGTGGAGGGAATGGTTGAGGCTGCTGACCCAGCCTGGACACGCTGAGTGTGGGTCCGGGCGGCCCAGGGTGCTCGGGGAAGGTTTGGTGTGATGAGTAGTCGGTGTGATGGGTTCCGGTTGGTGGGACAGGGCCTGGACCCTCCACAGCAGGTGGGCCTGGGCACAGCCTGTGGGGATGGGAGCTGTCACACCAGAGGACAGGGGTCAGGCCACGGGGCAGGGTCATCGAGCCAGGCAGGAGTCAGGGTCATATGTCAGGGCAGATCAGCTTGCCACAGACACAGACACAGCTTGCCCTGCCTCATTTGCAGGAGCAACCCAGCTGCGGGGTGCCTCCTCAGGCACGGTGGAATGATGCACCCACAGACTTGCCTGTGTCTTGGCTGCGGACTGGGAGGGGACTAGCGAGGCTGCAGCTGACTTCCAACACTGCAGACCTCCAAGTTCCCGCAAATCAACAAATATTTGACTGTGTATTTGTGTGCAAGGGAGTTGCAGATAAAGACATGGAGTTGGTGGCTGATGGGATGTGGATTGGGAAAGGCCATCTCTGCAGCTTATGTGCAGGTTACAAAACCAGAGCACGCCCCTGCAATAGCGGATGCTGGAACCCTCTGCGCAAGTCATTTGCATTGGGAGTGAGGAGAGGGCAGACGAGGATGGGGCAGAAGATGAGAGGGGAGACTTTTGCACAGATGTAAAGCAGTGTCAGTGTCTGACCTCATCCCCCCAGTGGGGGAGGGCTGGGGAGCAGTGGGAAGGGACTGAAGGAACCATTTACACAGGATCTCTGGGAGACAGAGGCCAACGGATAGGGCTGTCTGGTTCCGAAGGAACAACCTGGGATAGTCCTCACTGCTGTGTTCACAGTGTCTCCCTGAGCATGAGATCGTCAGGGAGGGCAGCTCATGTTGCCCCTGACTGAAAATAGCCTCCTTGCTAAATGAAAATAATATAGTGTACTCCCCTCAAAACGGGTCTCTTCAGATTCTGGGAACTCCAGCAGGACTTGAGTGGGGCTGGAGGATGCATACTGTGCAGGTGGGGGCGGGAGCTGGTGAAGCTGTGAACTACCTGGTAGTTTCACCCGACTTGTCCCCACCATCCAGCGAGACCTGGAAACACTCCAGATCTGGGCGTGAACAAAGTGCTAGATAGATCATCTTCATCCTTTTAACAACCTCAAAAAATCTGACTCCCCTTTGTAATTCTATAGGTCTTTTCTAAGCCTGTAATTACCTTGTTTTTCTTCTTTTAGTCCAAGAGTCCAAAGGCCAGCATTTTTTTTTTTTTCCCCAGAAAAGGGTCAGATAGTAAATATTTTCAGCTTTGTGGCCTATCCGGCCTCTGTCACAATGGCCCTTCTTTGCTATTGGAGCATGGAAACAGGCATTGATGCTGCATCAGCCAACGAATGGAACTATGTTCCCATAGAATTTTATTTGCGGACACTGAAATTGAAATTTTATATCATTTTTTCAGAAGTCATAAAATATTCCTCTTTTTATTTTTTTCTCTAATTCCAAAGAGTAAGAGCCATTTTAAACTTGCTAAATGAAAAGACAGACTGTGGCTGTAATTGCCAGTCCCTATGAGGACAGGAACCTGCATCATTGGCCCCAGTGCCTAGCACATAGTAGGTGCTCAATAAATATTTGTCGGAAGAGTGAACGTTTCCCTTTACCTATGGGAAATAATGGTTCAAGAGCCTAATGAACTCTCTCAAGAGTGGGGCTAGAACTCATACTTGCATGGCTAAACTGGGTAGTTGGTAGCTCTTCTAAATCCTGTGCTCCTGCAACTCACAGCTTCAGCCTTTGCTGGAAAAATATTACCACGTGGAAGTTCACAGCATTTAGGACTGAGAACTTCTGAGCAGTAAACCAGCCCACACAACAGATTCTGTAGTGTCAGCTTTCCACATTGTCAAGCTGTGGAAACTCGATTTTAATTCCTCAGGTGATTTTTTTTTTTTTTTTTAATCCTGGGCATTGCTGGACTGCCTTGGCAGACAGCTGTGCAGATTAAAGTCAGGGCCTTTGCAGATATTAAAAAGTCATTGCCAAGGCTGAATCATACGTATATTCTCCAGGGTGGGCATTTCCTTATAATCAGAATAAATTACTTTTGTTATTATTGCTTTTAAGCAATAACTCTTTGTAAGCTGAAGGGCTAGGTGAGACCTACAGAGTCCAGTTCCCTAGTGGAAAAACTGGTTCTTCTTCAAAGTTAGCTCTGTCAACTCCTACACTATGTTTCAGTTAGGTCTCTGTCTTGATTACTCTTTTTTTTTCACTCCTGTGACTCACTCCCACACTCTGCTTTCACTTGGCCTCAAGACTTCCCTGCCTAGGGAGGTGCAGTTAACCACCAGCCACCTTTCAGGTCTGGGGGCAGGAGGCAGTCACTGGCTGGGGGTGGATTCTCACAGTGAAGGTGCTACCAGGGACAGGCCACAGGCTGGGCACCACCACGGTACCTCCTCATGGGCCTTTGGATGCTGTTCTGACAGAAAAGGAGATAGCAGTGAAGAGCTCTGGTCCCTGAACTTCCCACTGTTGCCAGAAGTGCCCCACCCAGTGGTACTATGTCTCAGGGGGTGAGCAGTCGAGAGTGCTCCCTGGGGAGTATCTTCTGAAGACCTCAGACCTGATGGGTCTTGGTCAGTGTCACACTAGGAAGCACAGTAAATAGCCACAGATGCCCCTCCCCAACTCCTTTTCATTATTAAAAATATGCGCTCTGTGAAAAGTTTTAAAATACTGATAGACATAAGGAAAAATAAGTCACCTGTAATCTATGCAGAGAGAACCACTATTCAACATTTTCAAACGATCCTTTGAGTCATCTTAAATTTACCATCTTCTAAACATAGTGTATCATATGGCAATGCTGTTTTGTCACCTGATTTGTGTTTTTACTTAATATGTTATGAGCATATTCCGGTGCCATTAAGTGTCTTTCTATAATGTGATTTCTTACTGCTACACACTGTTCCATGGTAGATGTTAGCACAGTAGATAATATATATATATTTTATTTATTTATGCATACAAAAACTGGGATGTAGGCCAGAGTTGTGGGAGGTGAGAGGATTCACCAGAGACAGAGTGGGGAGCAGTGCAGGCAGATCTACTAAAATACACTGCTGAGGGGAGTAGGGGGTGAGACAGGAGAGGTCTGCACCATGTGGGTTAACTCCCTGGCTGGGAACTGAACTCATGTTGCAGTGGCTGGTGATAGCTTGATAGTGACAAGACTTAACCCTTTGTGCCACCAGGGAGGCCACAGTATGTTTAATAAACACTGATGGTTGGACATTGAGTTTGCTTCTGATTTTTCATGCCAAGATTAATGTCCTTAATTATAAATACTTTCATGCATCTCACTGCCTCCTTTGGATATATTTCTAGAAGGAGAATTATTTAGGTCAGTCTCTGCACATTTTTAAAGGCCAGATTGCCATCTAGAAATGATCCAATGTTTCGCTTCTCCCAGTATTGCAAAAAATCTCTGTTTCCTAACACTTCCCAACATATTATTCAACATTTAAGAACTTTTAATTAGTGGAAAATAATATTTTGTTATTGGTGCCTTTTCTTAGATAGACAACTGATAAGATTGACATTTTCAATGTGTTTTTTAACTATATTTTTATTGTTTTTTAACTATTTATATTTACCTTTTGTGAGTATAAATAATTATCTGGTTGCTCCTTCCTCAAACATATTTACGAGGCATATCTTAGATTCAGATTTTGACTCTACCAATTGCTAACTTTGTGACTTTGTGACTGTGGGCAAATCATTGACTCCATTTAGCCTTAGTTTCATCACTGATAATATTAGAAAAATAAATCCTACTCAATAGAATTGATTTTCTGATTGAAGAAGATATCATTTGTAAAGTTATTTTCAGATTCTGGCACACAGAAAGTGTTTAATAAATTCTAATTTCTTTCCCTTGTTCTACCAAAGAGACTATACTGTAAAGGACACAGTAATGTATAAAATACTGTATTTGTCTTTAAGAAACAGGGTATAAAATAGCTAAATATTTGACAGCTTTTATAAGATAGGTAGAATTTCGACAGGGTAGAAAGAATTCCAGGGAGAGATAGTGGCAGAGATCTGGAGGCAACTTCTGTGTTTTGGGGAGTGGAAAGGGGATCAAATTGACTGCAGACTGCAGTAGAGACTTGATAACATAAAAGCATGGAAATGTAGACTAGGGCCTATATCAGGAAGAGACTTGGGAGTCCAAACTCATGAATTTGTGTTTTACTCCCAAAGTGATGGGAGTTATTGAAAATTTTTGAGTAGGGGAAAAATACAACTAAAAGTATGATGAGTACTAATATGACAGACTAGAAATAAGGAAATGAGATGGGAAAAATATGATCATAGGTAAGATGCTATGATCAATACTGAATTCAAGACATGCTGTGAGGGAAGAATTAATAATACCTGGTAAGTGTCGTTGTGGGGAGCAAGGGAGGGCCAGGGATCAGAGTTGTGTATGAGGGCTGGTGCTTAGAGGGAGTGATAGATTTTATCATTATTTAAAATATTTGCTGCCCTTCTCTATGGACTTCTCCCTTAGCAAGATTCTATATCCCATCTCCTTTTGTCAGGCTTTGCTCTAAGGCTTTTCCACTAAGAATGTCTGGCCAATGGAATGTGAGTGCCTAGATGTTTTAAGAATCACAGAGTGGTACACCTGCCCTCTCTCTGATCCCTCTGCTATAAGCTGTACAGCATCTCAGGTCAGTGCTGCTGTTAGTCTGGCTTCCAGAATGATGACAGCTGATCCACAGCGGCTACATATATGAGACTACATATATGGGGCGGCTTTGTTACAGCAGACTAATCTAGCCTGAGCTAACTGTGTAGGTACCATGAGAGGAAATAGACACAATATAATGGAGTTGTTTGGGGGTTAAGAAGATTCTTCATTGTGAAAATGAATGGTTTTGAGGGTGGCATTTGATTATCTCAATGAATGTCAGACAGATGATGATGAAACCGGGGCTCAGTGAGGTCATATCTCCAAGGTCACACAGAAGCTGTGAATTCAGAAACTGAGTAAATGCTTAAAGCATTGGAAAAGGACGGTCACCAAAAGCAAGTGCGTAGATGTAGGATAAGGGGCAAGAAAGAGCCAAAACTAGGTCAGTCAGAAGGTGACAAGGTAACCAAGATGGGTCATGAAAGTCAGAGGGGGCAGACATGTTAAGAGGGGATAAAATGGGACAAAGTTTACCAGTCACAGAGCAAAAGGCTTGGACTATAGTGATTACAAAGTTACTGGTGATTTTTGAAAAAGTTGTTTTTGTAGAGTGGCAAGAGTAGTAGCCAAACAGCAGGCATTTGAAGAAAGACTGAGAGCTTGTTAAGTGAAAGTGTTGTTTTGAGACATTTCTTTGTAAAAATGAAAACCAAATAGAATATGTGGGCAGCAAAGTCAAGTGAAGAATTTTTAAGGTGGGCATCTATGTATGTTTCTTGACAAAAGGGACATAACAAAGAACACTTGAAAAGCTGAACATACTGAAGAGCCCTTGCGGGTTACTGGCAGGACAGTGATGACCAAATGCTTGCAGGAGGGAGGCAGCAGGCCTCAGGATGGACCAGGTGGCCTGGAGGCTGGGGGAGACTCTACTTCCAGGAGCAAGTAGGGAAGGGGGCTGCTTAGGAGGCAACTGATATGTTGAGGTAGAGAGGAGCATGCCGTATGCCTCAAGGCCTTGGCTTTCCTGCAAAGTTGAAGGGGAGGCAAGATGGGATAGCAGGAAAAGGTGAGATGGGGGCTTGGGAAAGCTAAAGAAGTGGGGTACTGTCAGGAGCAGCAGCCTCAGCTCCAACCAGAGGTAAATAGCTGTGAGGTAGACCTAAGTCTGAAATGAGAGCACACATGCTAACATGCACAGTGAGGTCCTCATCAGTCTGGGAGCAGAGACTGCAGACTAACACTGTGTGTGTGTGTGTGTGTGTGTTGTACAGAAGAGGTAAGGGAGACCCAGATAGGCCATCAACATAAGATAGGAGTGAGGGACAAAGGAATCCAGGCATCAGGGCAGAGCGAAGGGACTGTCCATGGCACTGGTCTCTGACAAGGATTTGAGTGAGGCCACCAAGGGGTTAAGAGAATGAAGACACTGGCCACCAGCTGGGGACTGGAGAAGTCAGGAATGAGATGAGTCCTTGCTGGGGCTGCTGTGGAAAATAGGGAGATTTGTGAAGTTGCCCAAAGCTAAGGACAGGCGAGGAACAGAGATTAATGAGTCTTATAAATGCTGAAAGCCTTTGAGAACATGATCCCTGACATGCCTGAGAGGGAAGAATATGAACCCCAGTGGGGTTCCTTTTGGAGGGTAGAAATGGGTCCTGGCCCCCAGCAGCAGGGGTTATTTGAATAAAGTAACATATACTGGATGCACTAATTAAAATGAGACACAAAGAGAGAGTGACAGTGGTGACCTCCTAGAAGGATCACAGGGAATGTAAAGAAAGTTGGGCTCTCTCCTTTGTCGAGTGGGTAAGGGGACAGGTTTAAGGTAGTGATTTCAAACAAACAATTTTAAGCTTGTATTTGAGTAGTAAAACATTTGCCTAGATAGAAATTGAAGAGATACAAAAAGAGTGAGCAGTGAACATTCCCTTCACCCTTGTCCCCAGCCAAAACAGTCTCCTGTCCCTGGAGGCATGTTAACAATTATGAAGTATCTCCCACAAGGCTTGTGCTCCCTGGACTATCAGCAAAATAATGGCCTGGGAACTTGTTTGACATACAAATTCTCAGGCCTCACCCAAAGTTACTGAAGAAACTTTGAAGGTGGGGCCCAGAAATCTGTTTTAACCAGCCCTTGGGGTGATTCTGGTGTATACTGAAGTTCGAGAGCCATTGCTTTGTATATATGTCCATGCATATGAATACAAATATGGCTTAGTTTCCTCCTCTGTTTGCATAAGTGTTTTATGTTAATATTTTTGGAGATCACAGACTCCTTTAAAATATTTTTTAATGCTCTGTACAATGTTTAAAATTTTGTGAGCATTTTCAAAGTATTCACAGGCCTTTTTGGGGATGTTCATGGATTTCAAATTAATAACTTTTGTTGAGAAACAAAACAATGAATCCAGTCAAAAAGTGGGCAGAAGTGCTAAAAAGACACTTCTCCAAGGGAAATGCAGATGGCCAACAGGCACATGAAAAAATGCTCAACATCAATTATAATTAGGGAAATACCAATCAAAACCACAATGAGCTGTCACCTCATACCAGTAAGAATGACCCACATTAAAAAAAAAAAACTGATAACAATAAATGTGGAGGATGTGGAGAAAAAGGAACACTTTTACATTGCTGGTGGAAATGCAAACTGCTCTAATCACTAAGGAAAGCTATTTGGAGGGCCCTCAAATTACTAAAATGGATCTACCATATGATCCAGCAATTCCACTCCTAGGAATCTACTCAAAGGACACAAAAACATTAATTCAAAAGGAACTTCCATTCCCATGTTCATTGCAGCACTATTTACAATAGCTAAGACAACCTAAATGCTCCCCCAAAAGATGACTGAATCAAGAAGATATGTATATATATATATATATATATATATATATATATATATACACACAATGGAATATTACTCAGCAACCAAAAATATAAATTTATGCCATTCGCAGCAACATGGATGGAGCTGGAAGGGACTGTGCTCAGTGAAATAAGTCAGAAGGAAAAAGGGAAATTTTGGATGGTTTTGTTTATAGGTGAAATATAGGGAAACCATTCAAGGAATCAGGAAAAAAAGACAAAATTAGGCAAACTATAAATCAGAGACATTTATCAGGGGAGGGAGGGTTCAAAATGGGAGGGAAGAGCCCAAGAGTCTATGGTGATGATTCACAGGTATCTTGGTAGTGGTAATTTTATGAGGACAGCATCTGAGAGGAGAAATCAAACATCATCCAAAAAAGAACAATAATGTAAAATTATATAAATAAAAATGGAAAAAAAAGAACAACAACAACAAAAAAAACTTCTGTTGAGTACCAAGACGAAACAAATGGAGATGGAGACAAGAAATATCAGCAGATAATGTTTTTCAAGGGAAGGGTGAGGGTTACAGGAAAGAGAATGGACTGAGCAAAACAGGTTTAGGGTAAAGGAATTTTTTTAAGGTGAAACCCACATAAATACAATGAGCTATTTTAAAGTATACAATTTAGTGCATTCATAATGTTGTACAACCATTACCTCCTGCTAGGTATGAAGGGAACTTAGTCCATTTTAGAGTCAAGGTTCCTTGATAAGAGTTCTTAAGGTTTCCAAGGCCTTGGCCAGACAGGGGTGGAATGATGCAGGTGAGAGCAGGTAAGGCAGTAGGTGTTACTAAGGTGGGCAGGGAATCATGGTGTTGGCAGCCCCAAGGAGGTGCACACTGAAGGCTGGAAATGTGAGGTACTGTAACAACTGCTGAAACTTGAGGGTAGGGGTAGAGAGGGACTGATTTCCTGAGAGTCAAGAATAAAGGGAGTGGCACTGGAGCACTAAAGAACATGTGCGCAGACACCTGTGCCAAGTGTCCAGCCTTACTCCGGCCTGGCTCCAGCCTGCCCAGTGAGACAGTGAACTTGGCAGCCATCTTACCCTCATAGGACCCATTTCAAGCAAAAAGAATCAGGTCAGACAGTGAGAATGGCACATATTAAAAAAACTAGCAACAACAAATGTTGGCGAGGATGTGGAGAAAAAGGAACTCTCCTGCACTGCTGGTGGGAGTGCAAACTGGTCCAACCACTATGGAGAGCTGTGTGGAGATTTCTGGACCTACTAAACATAGAGCTTCCATATGATCCAGCAATTCCACTCCTAGGTATTTACCCAAAGGACACAGAAACATCAACTCCAAAGAGCACCTGCACCCCTATGTTTATAGCAGCACTATTTACAATAGCTAAGCTTTGGAAACAACCCAAATGCCCAAAAATAGATGACTGGATCAAGAAGATGTGGTCCATATATACCATGGAATATTACTCAGCATTCAAAAAAGATAAACACATGCAATTTGCAGCAACATGGATGGCACTGGAAGGGATCATGCTCAGCGAAATAAGCCAAAAAGAAAAAGAAAAATACCGGATGGTCTCACTCATAGCAGGAATCTAGAAAACTTAAATAAGGGACCAGGAAAATGAATAACTATAAGAAAGTGAAAATCAAAATCAACAAAAAGAACTATGAACTGGAGACACTCTTTGGGGGTAGGGGGTGGGGAGGGGAGGGATTGGGGTCAGAATAAGGGGGTTGCAATTGTATGAGGAATATAAAAATAAAATTTATTAAAAAAAAAAAAGAATCGGGTCAGAGAGGGAATGTTCTCACCACCCCTCCCTTATCCAGCAGGAATAGCTTTCCCAGAAGCCCTTGGCAGACTTCTCCTTACAGCTTATTAGCCAGAACTGAGTCACATGCCTACACTTATAGACCAGCCACTCCCAGAGGGGAAAAGGATTATCATGGTTGACTGAGACCAATCACCATTCACTCCCATTGTCACTTGGACAAAGCCTATTCAAGCGAGAAGGAGAAATGATTGTTGGGTGGAAAACCACCAGCACCTGGGATCCCTTCCAGCTTTATTCAGCGGGTTGAGAGAGAGAATGAAGAACAAGGACAAGGATGGTGTTATAAAGTAAGTGGAACTTAGAGCCCTTCAGCAATGTATCATATCATGGAAGAGATGGGACCCAAAATATACAAGAAGACACAGAACAGAGGTATTTAACCAGCTGACCCAAGGATATCAGTCACATATCTTTTTCTTCATTGATCACTCAGCATTTGAGGGGGGTCGCACCCAAACTTCCATAGACGAAGATCTGGTTTGTGTATCTGGTGTTCAACTAAGAACCGTGACTGATAAAAAGGAATCCTTTCTTTGTTGAACCACCTCACCCAGGGGAACAAGGAAGTGGGGAGCCAGCCATTTTCCAGTGAGATCAAGCTTCAGGCCCAAACCAGCTTTTCTCTGCAGCCTTTTTGGCAGAAGCGAGTCCAATAGGGAGAATGAAAGAGGAGAATAGAGCAGGGTCTGGCTCTTTTACCAGTCTGGACTTAAGCAAACAGACCACATATTCCGATACTGTTAACCAGGCAGAGTGACTCCGCCCACTGGCTTAGTAGCCACTGGAACCCCTGAGACCAGCTCTCCTCCCAGGGTAGACCCATCCTGTTCCTGGGGAGGACACACTTCCCGCAGAGGCCAGCATGCCCTTGCAGAGTGGTTCTGGAGGCTGTAGTCAGCGCAAAGCACTTGGGTGTCGGTGGGTCTTGATCCATAAAATATGTTTATTGAAGGCCCACTATGTGTCACGCACTCGTCTTGGTAGTGGAGTAGTGAACAAGGCAGACAGAACCTCTGCCCTCATGGAGTTGACAATCTAGGGGAAGGAGATGCAAACACATAAATAAAAAATCAGTTATGTCGAGAATTTCTGGGGAGGAAAATAGAGCAGGGACAGGAGTAGGATGTACTGGGTGTGAGGGTGGGGAAGGGCAACCCCCCAGTAGTGCTCAGCTTGCAGGCCAGCCTTGTTGACAGGCTCTGGGGTTTTACTGAGGCAGATGCCCTCGGTGGTGGGAGGGGAAGTACCATCCTTCCACGGCAGCCTTTCTCCCCCAGGCAGTAAATCTACAGATGGCACGAGAATCCTTTCCTAGTCTAATTGCTCTGTGAAAACAAATACAAACAAACAAAGCCCTATCCAGATTCCCTATCTGGAATTCTTTTCCCTTGGAGTTCCTACAAACCAGCTGGGCATTTTACTTCCTTTCCTACCAGACTCCTCTTTTTAATAAGACAACCCTGGACTATAAAATCCCACTCAAATTCATCCACCACCTGTCTTCCCCAAGCTCTCATGCCATCATGGTTCTGAAAAGAGCGGAAGGGAGAAGCACGGTAGGCATTCTCTGGAATGCTGAGGAAAGGGGATAAAGAGAACTCCAGGGTTATTTGCAGGTTTTTATTACTGAGGGATTCTGTGCTTTTGATACTGTGTATTATAGGCTTTTATTCTCATCAGGAGCAATGCCTTGTATATACCACTGGGCACGGGGACGTGATCTGTCCAATAATATCTGTCCAATAATCCAAAGTACTAAGCAGCAATTTGCAATGAGATTTTTAGTGTATCTTCTCTCATTATCCAAGAAGAATCTTCCCTATGGGCACTAGTTCTTCTCTGCCATATCAGGGGCCAGAAAGAAATCCAAGGGAAGGATATACCCTCGGATATACCTTTTACTACATCCCAGAGACTCATTTAGCGTCGTTCCAGCCAAAGTTCTTAATTTCTTTGCCTTGCACTTGATTATTGCTGGGGGACTTTGTGGCTTGGAAGCCTTTCGGGAGGAAGAGAATTTGAGATGCAAATTGATGTGATATATTTTTTTGCTTTGCAAAATCCTCATATGTAACCAATGCTGTCATGCAAAGCAGCAAGATTTAAAGACTTTGGCTTTAATGCCTCAAAATAAATAGGGGGGCAGGTAAGGAAAAATGTTGGTAAATATTACACCCACATCTCCCCAGTGTTAGACTATATATTTCCTGGGTACTGTTATCTGCAGCATCCGGAGACATATTCAACTAGTCAGCTGAAAAAAATGGGCATCCGCGCACAAGTGTTTACCTACTATTTATTTCTCCATTTCATGTTTATTGAGGTACCATTGGCTTATCATGTTTTGTTTCACACCTTGATAAATGCATATTGCACACCACACCCCCACCAAAGGTCTAGTTACCATTCAGCACATCCGATTGGCCTCTCCACCCCTGCCCCTTCCTTCTGCTAACTCACCCCTTTGTTGTCAGAGGCTCAGGGTTTGTTTTTGTTTTATTTGTTCATTTGCTTTGTCTCTTTATATTCCTCATGAGTGAAACAATCCGGCATTTGTCTTTCTCTTTCTGACTCCTTTTGCTTAGTAAAATCACCTCAAGTTCCATCCATGTTATTGCTAATGGCAAGATTTCATTTTATTTTTAAGCAGCCAAGTGGTATTCCGTTGTGTATATGTACTACATCTTCTTTATCCAGGCATCGGTGAAGGGCATTTGGCTTGCTTCCATTTCTTGGCCACTGTGAACAGTGCTGCAGAGAGCACAGCAGTGCATATATCTTTTCGGGTTAGTGTTTCATATCCTTCCACACATATTTATTGACTATCTACTGTGTAGAAAGACTCTGTGCCCATTGTGTCGACATCTACTTCCTCCATGAACTTTATATTTTGGTGGGAACAGTGGGCTGATAATCAAGAAAGAATGAAATGAGGGCTAAATAGAGGAGAAAGAGGTGTGGGGACTTCAGTGGGCAAAATCTGTGCTTTCTCCATCTTCCTGGCTAGCAGATACCGGCTGTCAAGGAAGGCGCCCCCTCCCATTCCAGGCCCATTGAGCACCAGTTATGTGCCAGCTGTGTGCTACGGGCTTGACATGCGCTTTCTAATTAAACTGTCACATGGGGTCTGTGAAGTAGGTACTATTGTTAACTTTATTTTATAGGTGAAGAAACAGAGACTCTGAGAAATTAAATAACTTGCCCAGGATCACATTGATAGGTAGCAGAAGTGCAATATCTTTATTTGTTCATATTTGCTATTTGTGGTGGTCACTTTGATGTTTATTCCATTGCTGGATTGATACACGTTCTAGTAGATTCTCACAATAAGATTGTAATTATTAATTTACAAATTATTTTATTATAAATTATAATTATATAATTGTTAACATTTATATATAAATATATAGTATTTAATGTATATATGCATTATATATTATATATTATATATGAATATTTATAATTATATAATTACAATTAATCTAATAATTTTTACATTATTTATAATTTGTTCTAATATTATTGTAAAAGTCAGATTTAAAATCAGGTCCACGACCAGGTTCTGAGGATTAACACTTGGTGACCTAACTCTTCATTATTGCAAATACAATCACAGTGAACAATCTGGAGTTTATATACTACTGATGAATGACTATTGTTGTTTTTTGCAACTGCCAGAAGAGTTCCTGAGCCAGAGCTGAGGAGTTGAGGACTGGAACCAACTATAAAGGAAGAGAGTGAAAATGTCTATTTAATACTGTCACTCTGAAATATATAATAATAATTCTTCAGAATTTGATATTTGCTCCAAGCTTTCTGCATCCTCTGGGGGAAAGGGAAGGTGATCTGTTATGTAATAATTCCTCCAAGTCTTCAGACTGGCAGCACAAGAAAAATATTAAGAAGCAGAGACCACATCTTATCCACCTGGAGCTCAGTGAAAGATGAGCTTAGCTATCTGCTTTATTTTGTTAAAGACACAGCTCAAGGAGAACTTTAGCTGTGTTGATTGGCAATCTTCAGAAGTGGGCCAACACCCTTGTTGTTAGCACAGTTGTTATTCCTAACTTACCTTTTGCAGGGAAAGGATAGGTCATGGTGACTGCAGTTGCAGGCTTTGGACAGATGAGCAAGCCAAGATGGTGGCACTGCCAGCTACATGGGGAATACATGGGGGGACCATGTGCTAGGCCTGCCTCTTGCACACTTTGTCTCCTAGTCTCAAAGATGAGTATTGTGCTAGGAGGAAAATTGCCACAGAGTTTGGCTTAGTTGTCACAGGAACAACACCTACAAGAATACTAACTGCAGTGAAGGCAGGAAGTGAGTCCTAAAAAAAAAAAATCTAAAAAAAAAACACAACAGTTTGAGAGCTTCCAGTTAAATCTGTTCTCACAGGCCAAAGTCACACTTTATGGCCAGATCTCCACTCTCAGCAAAAAAAAAAGAACTTTCTGGTTTGTTGTTTTCTCTTGAGTCTTGCCTTTTTGTGTTCCCAGTACCTAGCAAAGTGCCTGGCACATAGAGGGCTATTTAGTTAATGTTAGCCAAATTAACCCAGAAAGAGGTACCTATGGGAAATGTTCAAGGTCATTTGGAAGAGGACCTTTTTATTGGGTGGACCATGCCCTAGGGAAGGGAGTTGCTGCGGGATTCCACTTTGGATCCTCCTAAATCCTAACCTGGTGTGCAGTCCCCAGGCCTCGAGGCGTTAGGTCCACTCTGAATGTTTGGGCTTAAAGTCTTCAGGGACTCATGTTAAGGTGGGACAATTGTCCAGCTAGATTGGAGAGACAGAAGCAAGAACCTGCTAAAATCAGGGTGGTAGAAGCACAATCTGGAGAGAGATGGCTGATGTTTTTCACTGAAGACCCCATCCAGTATGTTGGTGGTCTAACGAAAACTCTAGGGCAGAAAGCAGCTGGCCTTAAAGAATAGTATTAGGTTGGGCAAACTGATGGAGAATAAATTCTGGAGACATCTAAGCACTGTCATGCTGGAGAGATCACATCCACCCACCCCAGCAACGGGCGCGGTAGAGACACTCCCGATGTGGATACAGCGTTCTTCGTTTTGACTAACTTCTTTTTAACTCACCCTCAGTGTGATTTCACTGCAGCTGCTTTTAGGATGTGAAGCTGGGGCTTTGTCCATAGTTTCTCCAGGAAAGGAGATTTTCCTGTCTGGGGCTTTCCACCAGGGCTCATTCCCAGGCAGGGTTCTGAAGTCAGGCCGTCCAGCCTGAACTTGCTGAGCAAGATGAAGGACTGGTCCGCCTGCCAGCCCCTGCCCAACTTGTCTATCTGCTGCCACAGTTCCGCTCCTGGAGAACAGCTTTAAGTTCCCCAGAGAGCCAAGGCCTGAGGTGGAATTTCACCATGTGGTTACCTGCCCTCACTTCCCTGAGGAATGAGGCACCTGATAAATCTCCCAAATACCTGGGTGTTCAGGAGGGGCCCTTCCCTTCCCTCTTCTTTCCCACCATTCTCCTTACCCCCCTTCACCCCCTCCCCCAGGCCCCAAATATACATCATCTTGACCTGAAATCACAAGTGCCACCGGGGAACAGGAGTGCAGAGAGACTGCTCCAGATAAAATGATTCCTTCCAGTTTCAGCGCTGCTGCCCTTAAGCAGAATTCTGAATGCTGAGCTGATTCAAGTTGCCAGCATTGACTTCAAATCTGAACTTCCTGCCTGGATGTGTGGCCCAAGGGGAGCCCAAATGCTTCTTAAATATATCTCCCTCATGGCAGGGGAGGTGGGGGAGGGGAGACCCGAATGACACCACCGAGGCCTACAGTTTTTCACTTCAAGTTGCTATAGCACACAAGGTTCCCATGAATTTTCCAACACTTTAAAAAGAAAAGCCTGTGGAGGGTAAGGCAGAAAGCTCTGGTGTGTGCCTTACGTGTGTCAATCAGAAGTTTCTTCAAAACACCTAGGTAAGGCCCAAGATTCCTGGAGGAAGTGATGTTTCTGGAAGATAGTAGTTACCTGGGGCAGTTAGGGAGAGGGCCTCGCCCTTCTGAGAGTTGTCCAGATCACAAGATTAGTCTTCACTTCTCCAGAGCAGGCCAGGCCTCTCTGCCTCCCACTCTTTGTCTCAGCCATAGGCTCCTCTGAGAGAATACCTTAGAAGCAGTTCTCAAAGTGTGGTCCCCAGCCTTGTGGGGGGTCTTAGAAAGCCTCCCAAGTGCTCTGCAACCTGACTCAAATAACATGGGTATTGCAGGTGCTCAGTGTAATATTACAGCCTCGCGTTCTGGATGATGTTGGAGCATTAAATCTATGGGCCCTTATTCTTGGGGAGATGTTGCAGCCCTCTGTCATTGTCTTCGTTATTACAGAGCATTTCTTTGGAATCATGAGTTTGGCCTTTGGCATTCATTCATTCAGTAGACTTTTACCAGGTACCTTTTTTTCAGTGCACTGTGTTAGGATAGGATGCCGAGTAAGAAGACAGTGTCCTTGACTTTCAAAAGAGCTTATTTACTCTGTGTGTATGCATATGTGTGTGCACGTGTAGGGTTGCATGTGTAAGGCAGTAATTACCTCCAACATGAACAACTCTCTCTGTGCTGTCAGAGAAACAAAGGTATTTTGGGAACACGACCAGTGTATGCAGGTGCCAGGAGCATCTTCAAGTAACCTTCAGCAGAGTTCTGAAGGAATTGTAATTTACCGTGAAGAAGAGAAGGAAGACTTTTCAGGAGGCAAAATGCAATCCCCGGTTCTCGAGGACATGGATGTGAACTTGCTGAGCCTTACTCAAAAGCCAGGATTTTGAATGAAGTAGCATTGATTTGAGATCTATAAGATGCATCCCATTGGGCATGAAAAGGGGGAGGGATAGGTTTGCTAGGCTGAGGGAGTCCCAGGAAGTGGGAGTGATGTGGAGGGGACTAGGGAAAGTTTAGGTTGGAATCAGACCTTGTCACTCACCCCTTTGCCAGTCAACCATCTTATCCTACCAGTTCCACCTTCTAAATGCAATGAATGGGAGCAGAGTTGAGAATTCAGGTCTTGTCTGTCTTTTGCTCTCAGCCTTTGTTGCCACTGCCTAGTTCATCTCTGTTTCCTCCCTCAATTGTCTCTCCCTGCCTCTGGCTTCCTCCTTTTCCAATTCATTGTCTGCAACACCATTAGCATTGTTTTCCTAAAATTTAAGTTTTACTTTGTCATTTTTCTGCAGGACGTATCTTAGTGGTTCACCGTTAAGTCAGGATAATCCCCAGTGCTGTTGAATGCTGTCGTGTGACCCACCCCTGCCTGCCTCCCCAGCTCTGTAGCCCCTGCTTCCTCCTCGACCCGCCTTTATGTGCACAGGACCACATGTAGTAGGCCTGCAGCCCTTGGCATAGGCTGTTCCCTCTTCCTGGAAAACCCTTCTGCATCTTGTCCTTTTAGCAAACGTGTATTCATCCTTCACACATGGACTCAAATGCCACCTCCCTCTACCTTCCTGTGCAGTTAGTCACTGCTGCTACTTATTTATATTTATATTATTTCTCTAATTTGCTGCTGTAGTGAGCTCTTCACAGTATGCTCTTCTGCCAGATGCTGAGTAGCTTTAGGGCAGAAACTGCGTCTGATTAATTTTCCAGCTCCAGGTCCGACCACGGGGCTGGGCTCATTGTGGAACCAAGTGGAACAGACAGCTGAGTTGAGCTAACTGGGAGCCCTGCTAGCACAGGCTCATCACCTGGGGGAGGGATGTTGTAAAAAACACTCAAGTCCGGCCCCAGCCCTGACCAAGTAAACCAGGCTCTCTGGGGTGAGGTTGGCTAGGCTTTTTGGTTAAGCTCCCTAGGTGATTCAAATGTAAAGCCAAGCTTCAGAACCACTGATGAGGGAACGTGGAGGGACCTGACAGTGAGGGGACTTGAACTCTAAACTCTGCTTCATCCATTGCACCATTATAGGCAAGTCAGTTATTCCCTGGCTTCATTCTCTCATCTGTAAGTTGGGAGTTCTAGAAGATTCTAGGTGCATTCTGTGTCATGACCCTTCTGGAAACATCATCAACTGCTCCCAGGCCAGAGCAGGGTAGTGAGTGCCTGGCCATCGGGCCAGGTCTGCTCTTTGCCTGATGGGCAGGTGCTGGTCATCGGGCCATTCCTGTTCTTTCATCGGCTTCTTTTCCTCCTGCTCCTCTTTTCCCCTGGGGCTGGGGTCTTCTGCAGACCAGCCTCAGGAAGAAGTTAGGAGCAGCTCTGGCAGCAGGTGACCTCCCTGCTGACTTCACTCTGCTGAGCTGAAGGAGGATTATAGAGAGCCATAGGCTGGAGCCCATCACTGGGGTGATTTCTTCCAGGCACAAATGGGCTGTACCTACTGCGTTTTCTTTTCAAATTCTCATGCTGCGCTTTTGCAAGCACATGAAGGAGCATATAATTAAAGCATTAACAGTAAAAAAAATAAACGTAAACAGTGCTTTCCTTGTACTTCACTGTCTGATCCTGGAGGAGCAGGACTCTGGATGGGATCCTTCACTGCTGTGAATCCAGCTTCTTGGGCTTGTGGAGATTCTCCAACAAGCAATCGCAGGACGAGAGTGGCTTTATGCAGCTTCTGCAAAAGTCTGACACCACAGTTAAGTGTCCTGTTCACAGTGGGCCCCTGTCTTATGATAATGAATAAAGACAGAGCCCATGATGCCTCCATTTTCATTTGAAATAAATCACGTCAGCCCGTCCCCGCAGTCAATATGAATTTGATGTCTCGCAAATAAAAGCAGCTCTGACTTCAGCACACACAATCCATTATCTCACCATCTGTCACATCCTGGTTTCCATGTCGGGATGATGAGACGATAGGGTTGTCTTGAAAGATTGGCACTTTGGGTGCAGAGGAATACACACTGTCTTTAGATGATATGATCCCACTTTAGCAAAAGAACCATTATATACTTATAAGAAAAAAGCTGAAATTGAGCTGTGCTGAAGTGTTTACAGGAGGTTACCACTGACTTTTGGGGACCACCAGCGATTTAACAGTTCTTCTCTGTCTTAGGGAGAAGCTATAAAAGTGCGTCTTGGATGACTAAGTAAGACTGTCCAACAGTAGGGGTTAGAAGAGTCTCTGAGGGGACTCAGATTCGTGGCTGCTGGTGTACTGCCGCCTGGTAGCTGGGCTTCACTCAGCAGTACAGCTTTCTCCTTGCTAGGCTGCAGGTGGCCTCGCCCTTCTCCTTCCTGCAGTGCCGAAGTATGAGATCACAGGCTGCCTCCCAACTAGAAGAACAAGATCTGTGAACAAGGTGGTTTCAGAATTTCAACAGAGCTTAGGGGTGGGTAGAAGGGGGCCTTATGTTGAGGCTGCCAACTCCCTATTCCTTAGGTTGTATTCTTTAGACAGATAAAAAGAAAAAAAATGTATAGAAGTCTATTCACATTTTACTTGAGATCATGAAAATATCAATTGCCTGTGTTAAAGACTTTACCTATTATTACCATGATTTGGAAGCCTGGGAACAACTAAGAGTCAGGGTCTGACCAGGAAATCAGAAATTGCTGAGACCATTTAAAATAGAGGGTGTTGCAGAAACATCAATTCCAAAGAACACCTGCACCCCTATGTTTATAGCAGCACTATTTACAATAGCTAAGCTTTGGAAACAACCCAAATGCCCAAAAATAGATGACTGGATCAAGAAGATGTGGTACATATACACCATGGAATATCAAAAAAATAAACACATGCAGTTTGCAGCAACATGGATGGCGCTGGAAGGGATCATGCTCAGCGAAATAAGCCAGAAAGAAAAGAAAAATACCGGATGGTCTCACTCATAGCAGGAATCTAGAAAACTTAAATAAGGGACCAGGAAAATGAATAACTATAAGAAAGTGAAAATCAAAATCAACAAAAAACTATGAACCAGAGACACTTTTTGGAGGGGAGGGATTGGGGTCAAAATGGGGGGGTTGCAATTGTATGGGGAATATAAAAATAAAATTTATTATTTAAAAAAACCAATATAAAATAAAAATGAATAAATAAAATAGAGGGTGTTGAATGGGGGAGCAGTGAAGTGGTCACATGGGTGATGGATGAGACTGAGAAACCAACCTGAAGACAAAGAACCAATTGAAAAGTCAGTCAAAGTTGGATGTCGCTACCTTCCGTAGCCTGGAAGGACAATGAAGGGAGGAGGTGGGTTCCTAGAGCCCAGAGACAGGTGCCCCATCTCATGTAGATCATCGCTACAAAATAGCCCAAGACAGAAAAGAGGGTAAGAAATTCTCCAGCTTCTTCCTTTTTCCTGTCTTCTAGTCTTCTGCTAGTGCCTCTCATCAGCTGTACCCTCAGCTCTAAGTCAGTGATGTGGGAGCCTTCCCGCCATACAGAACAGGGCAGGGGCGTGGGGGCAATGGAGCTGAGACTACTCAGGCTAGGACTGTGTTAAATAAATGAGCCCCAATCACTTCTGTATGTTGACTCCAGATGTTTTATTTCTTCCCTGCAAGCTGAGACATGTTATTTCAAAAGCCAGGCAGCATCAAATTCAAATTTAACGCATCCAATTATTTCTTAAAAATCCTGAATAAGCAGATTTGTTTCAGCCATTTAGACTCCTCCGCTTTGCATACCCCGTGAAGCCTTCCCCAGCACCCGCTGAATGCCATCACATAGCCATGTCAGCCCTCTCAGATCCCCTCCCTCTGCTCCTCTGCCTGGTGGCCCCTCACTGTAAACCTCTGACAGTCTTACCTTTCACCTGATCTCATCCCAGTGGCACTCAGGAAGATTGTCTATTAGCGTCTCTCGTCATTGTATCTTTTTCCTTGATCAGTCCTCAGTCCCTGGAACCTGTGCAGACTGGCATCATGGGAGCCAAAGAAAGCAAGTGAAAGTCCTTCTACTCACCCCTTGGAGTTCCCACTGGCTATGAAGAAGGTGTGACTACTATGCTACAGATAGGAAAAACCTTATTGATTTCATCACTTAATTGAACTGCATGAACTGCCAGTGTTCATATCCAGTTTACCCACAAAAATGGCAATGTCCTATGGGCCCTACCTAATACTTTGCAACCGACCTCTCTCTATACTACTTGTCACTAAGTCCTGTTCTTATTCCTTTTAATCGTTTGTCCATTCCATAAATATTTATTGTGCACCTACTTTTTGTGACAGGGTCTTTGCTTTGGCACAGATCCTGTCTTCTCTAGCCCAGGCTTGCAGACCCTCATGTACCCCCAAATTATCTGGGAGACATGGTTAAAAATGCAGATTCCTACCTATGTCTCCCTTGAACTCAAAGTCTAAGGTCTAGGGTGCAGCTCAAATGATGCTTCTTCCTTTAAAAGAAGTATCCTGGGCCTTCTGAGACAGAAGTGTTTACTACCCTCCAAGAAAGGCTACTATGGTATACCTGCCATAGTGCTGACAGGGCTGACTTTTCAAAAATGGAATTCTGTGTCACTCCCTAGCTTGAAATACCATAATGTTTCCCCACTGACCACAAGGTGAACTCCAAATTCTTAGCTAACAAATAAGACCCACCATGATCGACTGCTGCCCCACTTTTCAGGCATACCCCTCCCTTCACTTCTGCAAGAACACTTGTTCCTCTTTTGTTGGGAATCACTGAGCCTCAAACAGCCACCTCTGTGCTGGGACACATGTCTGTTCTGGTCCTGTACTTTTAAACCAGGCCTACCCACGCAGGGCTGTGTCGATTAACAGGAGCTCTGTGTCTTCTAGGTCTCCTCCCTTCATGTTCACGGCTCCTGACCTTTGGATTCTACTGCCAACTGACTGGGACTTTATCTTTGATAACCTTCTAGCTCTCTAAGCACACCTCTCGTTTAGCTGGACTTTGAAGTTCATGGCAAGCTTGCCTGGTCCATACCTTGGAGGGGCCTGCTCTGGCTCCCGGTGGGCAAGGATTCAATAGTGCTTGCTTTTCCCTTTCACTTGGAATGCCCTTCTCTCGCTTCTCCGCCAGAGAGTTTCTCAAGACTTAGTTTAAGAGCCATGTCCTCAAAGTACCCTCCCCAGCATTCCCAGGGAGGTTAGCCACTCCTCCCCCGGGTCTCCTGGTACTCTGTGCACTCTTGGAATGTCCTTGTCCTTATCCATTGTTGGTTTACACATCTGCCTCTCCCTTGGGGTCAGGAACTTGTTTGAATGGACCGTCTGCCTGCCAGGTTTCAGTGAGTGCTTCCTAAATGTGCAACCAGGGACTTTCTGACTTCCACTGTGCTCGGGTTTGCATGTCATATGCTGGTTCCCTGGGGGAGCTAGCCACACATTGTACCTTCAGACACAGAGCAAAGTTTAGAAGTGCAGATCCTAATGAGGCTGGGGTTTTCTTTCTGGGCTGTGTCATTTAAACCTCAGATGAATTTATGGCCTTATTGCTCATTAATTATTTAATGTACTGCACACACGTTGACATTCCTGCTCAACATCTCCCCGACCTTAGGAATTAGTTCACCCTTTTGGAGTTATACACTGAGTGATCTTCCCAGATGATAATTATTTTGCGTCCCTCTGCAACTTGTTAATAATTAATATAGGAAGGAGTTTTAGAAATGTTTATATATATAACATATATATATATATAAACATAACCATATATATATATGGTTAAAACTAACATGTAAATGCATAGAGATAATATATACAATCCTTATTCTCACTGTTAATTTTATTTTTTCTGTGTTACTACTTACCTCCCTAGAGACACTGACTGATGATAGGCAGACAAGTATGAGTAAGGATAGGTTAGATCTTATCTGAGGGTTGTTTTTTGCTGGCTATTCTAAGAAGAGCTCATTATAGACTTTTGCTTGTGACCTGGTCTCAGAGCACGGCCTCCAAGGATAGCGTATTGCCACCAGGCTCCAGTGAATTCCGGAGTAAGAGTAAAATACACACCCAGGCCTGCACTTGAGCTGTGCTCTCCAAACATGAGGAAAACACAAATGACCAGCTCTGACTTGTAACAGACAATACTTAGATTGAGGAGCAAGGACTAACTTTGGCCTAGAGATTGGGATATTCACCATCTTCTGAACAGTAACCATGACAACGCACACAGAAAAAGATTTCAATGATCTTTTTTTTTATTTTATAAGCATTTTCTCATTTATTTTCTACAGCTAAGTATTATAAACTCTGTTTATAGGCAGGGAAAACAAAGTGTTTTGTCCAAGATTATAGGAAGTAGGGACTTGGCAGGTAGGTCTCCAGTTTTAAAATGCAACATTTTATAATCTTGGATTCTGTTTATGGTGCTGGATTCTGTTTCCTGTGGAGCAGCTAGAGAAGTGCCAGCTGGATAGTTGTGGACAAAGTCATGGTTGTGTGCCCAGCTGGCTCACTTAGCCACATGGAGAAAAGGACGATCTATTTCATCTTCATCCTTCCCGCCCACATGGTTTCATGAAAGTCATTCGTGTTTCAGGCAATCAGACTTTACTGAACATCTCCTCCATGCCAGGCTCTGTGCTTGGTGCTGGAAATGCAGAATTGCCTTCAAGAGACTCAGACAAGCAAGTACAGGATGATAAGGGAGCTTCAACAGAGGATGCACCAAACCAGCTGGAGCATATCTAATTGAAAATGGTGTTTTGGTTCAGTGAAAGTGTCCAAGAAATCTCCTGATCACATAAATCTTGAAAACTAGTTAGCTAGGCTGGTTGGAGGTAGCCAGGGGAAGGTATTGTAGGCAGAGGCGACTGCACGTGGGGACATGCACAGTAGTAAGAGTATACCTGGGCCGGAGGCAGTGATTTGTGTGGTGCAGGTGATGGCTTAGCGAGACAAGGCCAGCTGGCAGAGGGAGCAGGATCTAAACTGAGAGTGGTTTTGTAACAGGGTG
>NW_023605209.1:0-26591 GCF_014898055.3 Talpa occidentalis
AAGAGTTATATATCGGCCTGTCTGCTCATCAAGTTCCCGGAATCAGCCAGATATACCCAGTGGGTAACACAAATTCACCTCCCTCCTGGGTTAGGAGGAACTGAGTGACTTGAGTTTATAATAACAGCGCTTACGTGACCGTCACATTGTTCCTCAGATATAGCCAGAAAGCCTCATCTCTCCTACTATTTCTGAATCTTGAACTTCCTGCATATGATTGATTATTCAATTGTATTCCTGGCCTGTAACTGGGTTGGCACTTACCAAGGGTGATAGCCATTTAATGGAAAAAAAAAAACCCTCACTAAAAAAAGTATATTCTTACTCTTTACTAATTAATACATAGAAATGTTATTGTCCTAAATGTTGTCCCAATGAGTCACAGGATCTGATTGTTTTTTCATCCACCCATTTGGGATACATTGATGGTGGATTTTGCATTATTAGGAGTTTTTCATTCCGTTGAACTTAATAGACGCATCAAGAAGGAAAAGAACCACAAAGACCGCAGCAAAAACAACACAAGAAAAAAAGGAAGCTTTTCCCTTTTAGAGAGGAAGTTTCTGGTGGATAGAGGTTATGAGAGAGGTTTAGAATAAATGTATCAATACTGATAATGTACAGAAGTAATTGTCATTGTATAGGACTATCGACCTCCTTTGCCATCTTTAAAGCATTCAAAATCCTATCCAAATGTTCAGGAAATCAGAAGTTGTTAATGAGGTGAAAATGCACTGCCTGGCAGGCAAATATCTTAGTGTTCTTCCAAAAACAAAGAACATGTGGGAAATATGGGGGAATCTTGATTTTATATCCACTGGTCATTAAAATGGCTTCATCATGCAAATGGAAACCCGCTAAGGATTTTAATTGGACTGAATGGTTATCAGCTACTTTGTTATATTTGTTGCTACTACTATCTCTTACTTTTTTTTTCACTAAATGCATTTATTATACCCTACAGAGTCTGTTTAATTGGCTTCTCATCAGGCAACACACACACACACACACCAACACACAGAGTGATTGACTAAAGGGAAGACAAAGCCCATATTAAAAAAACGTCACCCTTACACTCTGACTCAGAAAATTCACAATCATTAATAAAATAAGGACAAGGATATCTGAGCACTGCAAATAACGTCATGTTTCTAAGAACGACATCAGAAGTAGTGATGTAAAGGGAATTGAAATGCTGGCCATATTGGATGCCCTCACTTTGGACTGAATAAGGGTTATTCATGGGAGAAAATGTATGGGAATCCATCTGCATCACTAACAGAAACATGTGCCGTGATGAAAGGTCCACAGCTGTGACCAATTCCAGCACTTACTGCGATTCGCAGACTTAGGCACATAGTAAAGACGGATAAAAGGGTTCTGAAATGTGTCGTTGCCTGATCATTAATCTGCTTGTTTAGTCAGGAAGACTTGATACTTTTTACTACTGGTGTTCACATGCCTTCTCTTAATTCTTGCAAGCACAGAGCGACATGTCAAGTGACTTACAAAAGGCGTATTTTATTTTGCATATTGTCAGAGAGAAATGATTGCAAGTCCAACTATTAGACTCTCCTACACTGTGCTCTGAACAATGATTGACACTAAAAACAGGATTTACTAAGGACAGCAGCTATGGCAAATGTGTCCAAGTCACTAGGCTCATATTCTTAGAATTTTGATTTTTTTTCTCTCCCAAATGACCTGGAACTACTTAAATTTGCTTTTTCTTCTCAACGTCCCACAAGTTCTCCCTCCTCTTCTTCATCTTCCTTGTCCTCCTTTCTCTGCTCCTTCTTTTTTCTTCTTCTTCTCTTGTGTGGGCCCTTAAGCTTGTGAAGACATCATCCTCATTTCAAAGATGACAGATGCACTAAGAAAAGGCATTGAAATTATGTTCTGATTTACAAATTCAAGGTAAACAAAAGCACATCAATGGTCAGGATCAAAATGGAAGGTTAATACCAAAGTTGAAATGTTACCATGTGACAAGGTGGAGATTGTGAAAAGGTGGGCATGGCATGATCGCCAAGGAGAGCCGTTTGGGCTTTGTAGGATGAAATCAGGCAGGGCAAGGTCATGGCTTTATTTAGTTGTATTCTTCTCTTTTTCATAGTCCTTCCTGAGAACATTGTGCCCAAAGTTGGTCTCTCATTGGCAATGACACAATTGAAAATGAAAAACAAATGCACAAAGATTAAGGAGAAAATGTGGGAAAGAAGGAAAATGGCAGCCTGGGGCAAAGACAAATGTTCCAGGAAGGTGTTCTGTAACAGAGAGCTAAGTGGAGGATATTCCTAGCAAAGTTCAAAGACATTAAAGCTTAATTTTAAAGACTGCCAAGGGCCTCCTTGGTGGCACAAGGGGTTGAGATACAAATTATGAAGCTGTCCGCAGCCTTTGCAGCATCAGTTCGATCCCCTGGCCAGCCAGCGAGCAACCCGCATGGTGCGGCAGACCTCTCCTGACTCGCCCTCTGCTCCCCTCAGCAGTGTGTTTTGGTCAATCTGCCTGTTCTGCTCCCCGCTCTATCTCTGGTGAATCCTCTCACCACCCCCACACCTTTGACCTGTGTCCCAGCTCTTGTGTGCATAAATGAATAAATCTTAAAAAATAAATAAAGACTGCCAAAAGTAGGGGGATTTGGACAAAACTATGTATCATATTTCATATAAGTACAAAGTAAGTCTTTGAATTTAAGAGGCAAACAATCTAGAAGACAATTGCATGGGCAACCGTATTCTCTGAAAGCATCATTCAGAATATGTAGGTTACGGAAATGCTCCTGATACTGGTGGGAAATGCTTCCCAACCAGACATTTCAGAGTAGAAGTTAGCACTATAGGAAAGATGGAGGAATGAGAAGGATAAGGATAATCTGAGCATTAGGGTCACAAAGGAACACAGATTTGATTTTGAAAATAACATCTTTGGGTAGGAGGAATACTAAAACAATCATTTTTAGTTATACATACATAAATTATTTTTTGATGAGAAACTGGCAGAGAAATAAATGTGAAAGAAGAGTAAAGAGTATCATGTTTAATATATATGAAGTTTAAAAATGTGTTAATTTCTTCTTTCATAATAGAGAGGAAATATTTTAAATATGATATTAGCATGTATTAATGTGTGTTAGGAGATCCCGTCCACATCCGGGCTGGCACTCAATTGAGTCCGGAGCAGGTTTAAAGTTTGAGATGTCACTAAGAAACCCTCAATAATCAAGATAATGATATTTTAAAAGAACATATTAAAAAGCCAAAATTGAGGCATAAGATCCATGATGAACAAAATATGGTATCTTCAAATAAAGCCAAGCCAGCCATAAACACATTTCTTCCCTACTCACTTTCTTAAATATTATCACTTTGGGATCATTCTGAGGAATGCAGTTGGTCCCATTAGTTTATGCTCTTTTTTTAATTCTAGAGTAAACTGAAATTGTGTTCCCTGAATGGTTTTGACAGGAATTACTGAAATTCATATAATTCATATATTTGATTTTTAAAAGCACAGTAAATATTTAATTGTAGATGAAAGAATCGTGGTGCAGTATCACTACACAAATATGTATAGGCATATAAAGCGCTTTTGTTAACATATTCACTTAAAATAATCATAAATGAAGTGAAAATGAGATTTGTGTAAAATAAATTTATGATGCTTTTATAATCCTCATGATTTTGTATAGATTTTTTTTTTTATTATATCATTGGGTTTCATTTAAGAACATATGGGTCAATATTTGTAGACTTTAGAAACTAATCTGTTTAAATGGAAATGAAAACAAAAGACAAATTAATCATTCCAGTGTGGCTGTATCCTCATAGGAGCAAATATTATGTAAAACATTTGTTGGCACTTTCTCTTTATTAGTATTAATGCATTAGTATCTATTTTTCCCTACTTAGAAGTCAGCAAACTAGCTTGCAGCTTAGACTGAGGACAGTCTCATTAAGAAATACAGCCTCTCTCAAGGAAAGAGTAACTTGGTGAGATATTGGATAAAACTGACTCAACATTTTTTTTTTTAATTGTAATATTGTCTATTGTGATAACATTGGTTTACATGCTGCTAGGATTTAAGGGTATAGAGTCAGATTTCTTCAGATGTGTGGTACCACATCACACAGACTACCAAGTCCTCCTAATCCTCCATCACGTTCCAATGGGCCCCTCACCCTTTCACTCCCACCCTCCCCTTCTGTAACCTCAATTCTGTTGACTCAGCATTCTTAATTGTCTACCCCTCCCAAGCAATGCTATGAGTTTTTAGCCTTCTTCTGAGCAATTTTCAAGTGCAAAGCTTGGGAATAACCAATGATGTCAGACCAGCAGAGAGCCTCCCTGGTGGCACAAGGGGTTAAGACACAACCTATGAAGCTGTCCGTAGCCTCTGCAGCACAAGTTCGATCGCTGGATGGCCAGGGAGCCATCCACATGGCAAAGCAGACCTCTCTTGACTTGCCCGCTGCTCCCCTCAGCAGTGTACTTTGATCAATCTGCCTGTTCTGCTCCCCTCTCTGTTTCTGGTGAATCCTCTAGCCCCCCGCACCTCTGGCCTGTACCCTGGCTCTTGTATGCATAAATAAATAAATCTTTAAAAAAATGACCAGCAGAAGCATCACCTTCTGGAGGTAGTTACAAATGCAGACACTCAGGTGCTACTATAAATTTTCTAAATCAGAACCTGCCAACACAGTTCCCCCACTGTGTCTTGCTGGAGTGAAACACTTTGTCCTTTGATTGAAGCAAACTTCATTCAAGTAGAGCTGTGTTGACTGTATCCTGGAAAGGAGCAAAGAAAGGAGTGTGTGTGGCTACAGGTGTGTCCACAGACGTGCTAGGGGGCGAAGCACAAGGGTGATTCCATTATCAAGTGGGAACTATTGTTTTCATAGTAAAATTGCAAATTTTACAAATAATTGTGCTAGTAATGCATAACACAGAATAATAATTCTCATCATCAAAGAAAATCACTATATTTTGGTAATAACTGTAATATTTCTCACATTTTGCTTTCAAAAAGTAGGACACAACATGATCGATTTTTATTTTCATTTTTTTTACTATTTATGATGATAACCAACATTGGAGCAAGTTTTAGCTGTACAAGGAAAAGAAGAAATTTAATCACAGCAAATACAAAGAAGGACATACATATTTTTTGATTCATTCCCCCATAGACAATTAAAATTGGACATATTAAATGTTGGTGATGGGAGATTTAATTGCTGTTCTTATGAGTATTATTAATCCAATATTATAACAATGCAAATATTTGCCCATCCAAATGAGTCCGTTTTAATTGAAAAGACTGTAATGAGACAGAAGTTGTTCTATTCAACTCCAAGAGAAACAAAAACCAAAATTAGTAGAGAATTGTGATGATAATGGTCCTGAAAATATCACTCACTGGGAAGACGAGTTTACTTTCCATTGTTGTTAGTAAAACTGGAATAATAGTAAAATTTCTTCACTAAAAATAAATCACAGTTTACATTTCATGTAATCACTGAATTATAGAACCATTTGCATTGTAATATAATGTGATTGGTTTTTTTCCAAGTTACTATAATTGAGTAATGGCAAGCATATACAAATACCATTTGCTACTTTTATATAGATTACTTGAGAGTCAAATCCAGCAACAATTAAGTTATTGACTAAATGATTAAAGGAAACCTAAACTATCAAGTGGTTTTAGTTGACAAGATAAATCTACAACTAAAATAAGAATTCCACCACAAGATGAACAGAGTTAATTCAACAATTCAAAAACAATTATTGATTTCCTTTAGATGTCAAGCCCTGCAATAAGCTCTGAGTCTAAAGAGATTAGTCAGGCTCTACTTTAAGGAATTGACAATTTCTCACTTGCTCTGTCATCATGTTCTATGACCCTAAAGCTGATTCTTTACCACCATTATTGCTCTTAAGAAAATTTTATTTTAGTTAAGCTACTGAAGATGTAAATTTAGGAGCCTGTAATTGGCGCCAAGGTGAAGGAGGATTGAGGAAGAATACTTACTCAATTAGGAGGAGCAAAAATCCTTTAAATTTCTTGTAAGGCACTGGGCGAAGGTCAGAGAGAACTGAACTCTAGAGTATGCTTTTCAACAAATTGTTTTAGAATTTTTCATGTTTGCTTCCATCCAATTATTTTGCTTTGATACTTTGTTAGACTGAATACTCTCGGTTACTGCATGCAAACTTTATTGTTTATTTTTTTTCATTTTTTCATCTTACAGGAAACTTTCATGGAAGCAAATCATTAGAGGTAGCTTTTCCCACTCAGTTGTTTGTTATTTTCAAACAACATAGGAAATCATGTTTTTGCTCCAGGCTGAAGCTTACTGATACAAGCTTGAGAGTTGTCACAAAATTGCTTTCAGTGTTGTCCTGCATCCATTTGCCATCTTGCTCTTGCTCTTGCTCACCATCAGGTGACTCTGGCTTGGTATTAGAATTCTACCTTCTTTTCTTCATAAACATTATCATTTACTTGATATTCAGTAGAAGATAGAGCATTATTTTCTTCCTGTTCTCTCATAAGAAACTCTATAATGTCTGCTTTTCTGGAATACATTGGGAAAAGAAACTTCAAAAATTCTAAAGATTTAAGAAACACCCATAACAACATTTTAGAAAATGGCATTTCCATATCATTTAATTAGACATTAACTAAATTAAGGACTAGCTAGGTGAGGTTAAAGTGAGTATTACAGTTGTGCAGGGGAAACCCACAAATGACACTGGCATAATCATTTTAATGATTTTTCCAAATCATTAGATGCTTAGGCAAAACTATAATTTACTTGGTGGAGGTCAGGTACCATACAGAAAAAAATACATATGTATACAGATACATATATATGTATATATACACATATAGTGTAATATATATTATAGACATTAACAAAAACATTAAATTTGTGTATCTATAAAATATATCACTGATATATTCAGAAATTCAACTGCAGTTGTACTTGCTTTTACACCAATTCCATTAATTCTCCTTTCAATTCATTGTACTGTTGGAAACACTCCAAGGAAATGATATTTCATGTGCTATACCTGCAAGTTGTGAGTCATTTGAGCTGAAACCCAAGCCTGTCCTCCACACAGAACACACATCCCACGTGGGGGCTCTACCAGCCGCCTCCTCACTGCAGTGGCCCTGGGCAACCCAGGAATCAGTCACTCGCTAAGTGGGGGAATGCAAATTGAAACAAAAAAGAATGAGGCTGACGATTCCTGTTACAGGATCATGGCATGGATTGATAATTACCAAAGCTCTTGACAACACTCTACTGTTGTGGGGAAGAATTTTACACAGCCCCATAGTCTTCTCATTTGTAATGTTCAACCTCTAAGACTGGGCAAGTTACCAGGTCACAATTCTGTGATAGCCAAATAAATTTTGTAACCAACAGGGAACAGTTCCTTCTTGGTTGATCCCATAGTAGATGATGTCCATTTATGGTTAAAAATGGAGGATAATAAATTTTTTTGATTTAGTAGTTAAGGGTTTAAAGTGCATGATTTATGGTGTTGCTGTAGACCCATAGAATAACTTCTCTTGATTCTACTTAAATCTCTTCCCAGAGGAAAAGAAATTTAGTAAGAGTTGGAAGTGGACATTGGCCCTGGACAGAGGCTTCTGTTTTCTAGGATATTAGCCTTATGCCAGACTCTGGTAACCTGGGTGGTCATTTTTAATGTGGACATTTTTCTAAGGAAGTAGAGCGAAACCACTAAACATATTTGCTCCATGAGCTAAACCACAATAAAACAGAGGTCTCCTGTGTATAGCTTTCCTCACTCTTTGAATGCAGCTCATTCTTATTTTATTTCCATAAGAAACAAATGCACTTTAGAAAGTTTCTCTTTGAAGTTTAAAGGCCGTTGTGTAAGTGCGTGAATGCATGTGTATCCAAAATGCAATTACAAGCAAGTATCTGATTAAATGATGAAATGACCATTTCTCCGGGACAGTTATGTGTCCTCTGGGGCTTAAGAATGCCAGACCCCAGCTGGGTGATCCATCATCACCCACCTATTGTAAATGTGGATGCAGAAATGGGAGAAAGCTGGCATCACAAAGCGTACCAGGCAGAGTTGATGGCTGATGGCGGTGTTGGAGAAGTATGTTTGAAAACAAACATTGATTTTTAGGGCATTCTTTTTTCCAGTTTTAGGTCACTTTAGTTCTACATCACTTCAGCGACCACATGAGCCTTTCTTTCTTTTGTCTCTACCCTACTTCTTTTTCTGATGGCAGCCTCTGTCCCCAAGTAGAAAGTGACCAGGGATTGTGAGGCCAGAGGCTTCTGGGTTGCAGAGAGAGCTGAGTAAGGTGGTGAGGGAACTCCCTTGAAGTTGTGCTGGGCAGGCTGGAGGCTGTTCTTTATGTCAACCTGATTGATAGCGACATAAATGTGACATAAATGTTTAGTGCTCAGCGGGAAGGAGAGTACGGGCCTCAACAGTGAATGGCCGACATAGCACTATTTTGACTGCTGCAAAACTCTGAGAGGTAAATAGAGGGACCCCAATATACCTGAACACCTGTTGCCCCAGGGCATCTGGCAGATATTTCACTTCTTTTCTTGTTTCTCTTGTATTTATTTTAACATACTGTGTATATATGTATGCATAGACAGAAATTGTCATATATGCAAACCACATTTTATATATGATGCATATTGTGTACATTTAGTGTGCACGTGTAGTACATATAGCATACATAGTGCATATAATATAGTATATGGTGTATAGAATATATATGTATAGTGTGTAATAAAGTGTATAAATAGCTTATATATAATATATACAATAGATGTATCTATCACATATTATATCTATATATTATATCTACATATAATAGCATATCTATTATATTATATACCATTATGTATTATTTTAGCGTATATATAGATATATAATAGGTATATATATAATATATTTTTATATATAAATATATATACACACACACATACAGAGATACAGATGTGTGGATGAGCAGTTATGTTTAATGTATCCCTAAAGGTATAATGCTTTTAATTCCTCAAAGCATAGGTATTATATTTGGGTTTGATACACTTCCTTAAACTTCATATACTATCTTGTATATGAACCTTATGTAGCATGTGGATTTAAAATAAACGTCACTGCATCTTATTCTGTGAGACTGAGGGATACTCTCTCGGCTGCCTGATTGTCCTAAATAGAAAGAAACTGGTCATGTTCCCCAGACACTGCCCAGCATGGACATTTCTCTGCAGGGGCTTGGAGGGGCCGGAACAGGCAGACCCTGCTTGCAGGACCCGCGGTACAAGTGAGCACAACCAGGGAAGGCGGTAACTCGTCACTGGTAGGTTTTAAAGCCCAAATGTGAAACTGACCTAAGGGCTACGTAATAGAAATTGTGATTATTGCCTTGCTTAAGGGGAAATTGATAAGTATGCTTATGGATTTTTAAATCTAAATAATACAAATAAAGGTAATAATGTAGATTCATAACTAGCTTTGTAAGTGGCTTTTCCTCCATAATGTGTTGGACACATTCATCCCTATAAAGCCACGTGCACTATAAATCACACATCACCAGTGCCAGGGAATTAGACATGTTCATACCATTTTACTCTAAAATAAATGTTGAAAGGAAGATTCGAGAGACTGCAAAGCTAAAATCAATTTAAAAATAATTTTATGTTCTGCAAAAGGGTCAATCAAGTAGGAAAAATCCCTAAGTGAGTAATTTTTTAAGGGAAAAACACAGTTTTCTTGCGCGGTTTGCATCTCCTGTGCAAGGACTCTCATTGCACCTGCCCTAGCAGGTAGCAGTAACCAGCTGGAACGGGGGGTTCTGCATGAGAGCGGAGCTGGGGACAATCAATCCCTGCTCAATAGAGGGCGGCTCTGCTGGCGGTCGCAGGCTTTCCTCCCAGACGTGAGGCTGCTCAGGGCACAGGCTGGTTCATTATCACTGATGATGGAGAATTGGCCGCACTCGCCTGGACCCTGCGGCCGGGCCCCCGCCTGGCTGTGCTGCGTCTCAGCTTTACCGTGTCTAGAGACGGCTGATGGTGGACTTTAAGTCAAGGTAACACAGATACTTTCGGTTGTCTTGGAGTTTCAAATAATTGCAGGAACCTAGAGAGAAATTATACAATCATGTGACCAAGTGCAAAACCAAATTCCTTTTTCCTTAGCCAGTCCACAAGCCTCAGAACTGCCTACGCATCCATCAAGGGTGGCTCTTCCATTGTGCAGCTGGGGCTACGTCTGGGGCTCTGCATCCAGGGAAATTAATAGTGGAGAAGAGCGATGGAATAGTCAGAATAGTTCCACTGACAGAAAATGGTACTAGTTCTGTTTAAATTAAATGTGTAATCTGCAAACCTCATTTATACTCTCCTAGGGGTTAGCTTTCATTGATCTAATGAGGATGAAGCTCAGAAGTCACTTGCCAGTTGACCTGTTGCAGCTGAGGCAGCTGCACATTATCCTCTTCAAACAAAAAGTGACATCAATGGGTGAAAAGGAAGCATCGTATTCCAGACCTATGTGCAGGTGTCCAGAAGGAGAGCTGTGCCACCAGGAAAGCACCATGGATAGGAGCAACTTTTCAGAACTTAAATTTTGCATTTTTATAGACAAGCAGGAAAAGGAAACTTCAAAGTGTTATTTTTAGTTTTGTTTTTTTAAAGAGTTATTTATTTATGCATACAAGAGCTGGGGTACAGGCCAGAGGTGCGGGGGGTGAGAGCATTCACCAGAGACAGAGTGGGGAACAGAACAGGCAGACTGACTGAAACACACTGCTGAGGGGAGCAAGGGGTGAGACAGGAGAGGTCTGCCTCGCCATGTGGGTTGCTCCCTGGCTGGCCAGGGATCAAACTCATGCTGCAGAGACTGTGGATTGCTCCATAGTGCTGTTCTTAACCCTTTGCGCCACCAGGGAGGCCACCAAAAGTGTTATTTTTGATGGCAAGTCACACTGCCCTCTATGTGGATGCTGGATAGTTTAGCAGGGGACCTTTTCAAGATCATAGAAATATTAATCAGTCTCAAATCGCTCAACTTTACCTGGATATTGACATCTGTCTTTTTGGCTCATTCTTACATATTTTCATTTTTTTTTGAAGATTTATTTATTTATACATGCAAAAACTGGGGTGTAGGCCAGAGGTGTGGGGGGTGAGAGGATTCACCAGAGACAGAGTGGGGAGCAGAACAGGCAGACTGACTGAAACACACTGCTGAGGGGAGCAGCGGGCGAGGCAGGAGAGGTCTGCTGCGCCATGTGGGTAGCTCCCTGGCCAGCTGCGGATCAAACTCATGCAGCAGTGGCCAGCATTAGCTCCATAGTGCTGAGACTTAACCCCTGCGCCACCAGGGAGGGCCTCTCCTCTTCACTGTTAAAAAATGCTAATCAAAGGTACCAGAAAGGATTCCGAACAAATGTCCAATTTCCTGTTTGCAATCCCATGCAGTAAACAAGGGCAGGAGTTGAACTCCATGAGCGATTAGGAAGAAAGGGCCAAAAATGTCGTTTCTCTCAAGAAATCGCTGTGCACAGGTGATGAGCATGAACACATTGACGTCCTTATCAGGCCAAGCCCCTGGGATGGAGTGGGACCATCACTGACCAAACTCCATTAAGGTGCCTCACCGATGTATCCCTTAGCAACGCTGAGCATCCAGGACACTAAGTCAATATTGTGAAGAAGATTAGTGTATAAAGCACTGACCTTTCGTTTTCAAGATTGTATCCATTTTGAGCCTTGAGTCAAAGATTCTAGCCCAGAATAAGTTGTGTTGAAATGGGAAGTACATTTTGGGACTAAGAGGATGGATTTAATTGGTTGAGGTTACAGAAAGTTGTTTGCATTTAAACGGAATGCAGAGAAAATACTCCACTTGTTAGAACTTTAATGAGGGCTTCTGGCATTTGAAAATGTAAAATCCAATACAAACACACATTTCCCTTTGATTACATTTCAAAATACATTTCTGCATTTCTATCTTTGAGAGACATGGAATTTATTAGCAGTTAATTTGATTAAAGTATGAAAGAAAGCTGCTTAATAACAATATGCTTATATTATTTTTCTCTCTATGAAAGTTTCACTTTCATTTACATGCAAAATAAGCTTTTTTCCTTATAATTGTAGTGAAATTTTCTAATGGTTATATAATTTAAATGTGAAACAAAGAAAAAATTTCTAATATACTTTACCTTAATAATGTAAATGGAATAGCCTTCCTTCTTGTCCCTGTTTCCAGACACACCTTACATACATGTGAATATGCATACATATGCATATACACACAGGCGTGCGTGTGTGCCTTTTGCTTTCATTTTTCAACTTTTCGTGAACAATTGTGTTCAAGTTATTACGTTTTTAAGCAAATAATTACCATGTTAGGCCTCAGTCTGATTCAACACCCATAATAGGAGTTGCCAGCACGTAGAGGAAAGTCAAACTCTAGTCCCTTTCAGAAAGAAAGGTAATTGAGTATCTTTGAGAAGGATCAGTAAGAGGATCAGTAACAGATGGTCAGCCAAGCAGAGAGGCCTG
The DNA here is from genome assembly GCF_014898055.3 of Talpa occidentalis. NCBI lineage: Eukaryota > Metazoa > Chordata > Mammalia > Eulipotyphla > Talpidae > Talpa > Talpa occidentalis. The sequence goes on from NW_023605209.1 coordinate 12,594, forward strand.
CCGCACAGCCTGGGGGAGGAGCAGAATCTTCAATGGGGACTGAAGATTTATCACCCAAGGCGCTGACGCCAAGGGCATCATGGTGGTCCAGGAAGAGGGCTCTTGATGTGTGTGCTGGGGTGGAACACCAAGGTCTATATTAGGGTATGAAGGTGTCTGGATTATTCTCAGACAACAATGCCTGACAGCAGTTGTCTTTTAATCAATGGAATGACATAATTGGATTTATTTCTTAGGATAATAAATATTCAGCAAAATGTCCAGTGGACCAAATTTTGGCAACTTGGTAGCCAAAAGGAAGAAAGACCATTTAGAATTTTATAAAAATAGTGAAGATAAGAGATGAGGAACTCACAGTTAGTTTTAGAGTTAGGAAAGTGTTATGGAGAATTATATTCAGGATATCTGTGCTGATAAGGAACAGGGTCTGTTAGTACATTTAACTGAAGAGGGAAAGAAGACGGGGCGGGTGATGAGGACAGAAGCTGACAAAGGTGCTGCATGTCGGACCCCAGATATATTGGTGAAGATAAAAATGTGGTTGGACATACTGTGCTTTCATGTTGCCAGGGCAGCCAAAGGTGGATTTCCAGAAGATCTGGCACTCAGGACAGCTACAGGGCAGGAAATAAAGTCACAGCCTTCATCAGAATTTAGAAAGTGGGAGGGGTCCCTGGTGGCACAAAGGGTTAAGACGCAGCACTATGAAGCTATCTTCAGCCACTGCAGCATGAGTTCAGTCCCCGGCCGGCCAGGGAGCTGTCCCATATGGTGCAGCCTGCCTCAAAACTGCTCCCCTCAGCAGTGTTTTTCAGTAGATTTGCCTATTCTGCTCCCCACTCTGTCTCTGGTGAATCCTCTCACCCCCCGCACCTTTGTCTTACACCCTAGTTTTTTCATGCATTAATAAATAAATCTTAAAAAAGAAGGGATTTGAAGCAATCTATACAAATTGGATTAAAAGCAAAAGCAATAGAGATACACATCCATTTATTAATGTTGATGACATCAGAAAAAAAATGTGGCACAAGGAAAAGATAACTTTCATAAGAAAGAATGAAAGCCTGGTCGATGTTAACCTTTATGGGCCAGGATTATAGACTGCAGAAGGATAGTAATGAGGATATCATATACAGAATAATTCAATTCAAGGTAAGAAGATACAGAGCTCTGTGGCATCGATTCACTCAGTTAGCACTGGCCCAGTAATCTAATGGAGGGAAATTGATCAGAGGCAGCTTTGGTCTAGCACCGGGAAGCCTGGGGAATGGGATTAGACAGACGTGATGCACAATCTCAGTTCTGCTCGGTTCTTATTCTCTTGAAGGGGATCGTTTTCTCTTTGGATTCAAAAGGCAAAGTTGCAAAGTTTTATTGAAACTCTCTCACTATCCTCTACTCCCTTATCACGCCTGGAGATCCATTGTCCTCCTGTTGATCTTTCAAGTCCAAAACCTGGTCTTAAAATGGTTTCTGCTGCTCTCAAATATTCTTACTCAGGTTCTATTCTGGTTCACTAAGATTGACTTCGTTTTGGCTGATCTGATTCCAACAGCATTGACTGCAATTCAGCTTAAGTCATAGTTTCAACAACAAAAGAAATGGAAAAATATCGGTGGATCCTTACATTAAGTCAAAATCTCTAAAGGACCATGAGCTCACTGTGGAGTGTGCCTCGGTTTCACCCACTTATCCAACTCACACCATATCACAATTCACATCTATCTGCTGTGCAATTGGTCTCTCCCAAAAGGTTCATGTAAGCTTTTCCCAAGATGTCAGAATGGGCTGCTTCTCCTACAAGTCTCTTTGACATGCGGATCTATGTTCAATCAGTGCCCTATGAGTCTTGGGGGAAACTGCGACCGTCACTCAGAGAGTGCTAGTCGCCTAGATTTAGGAATCTTTCCAGAAACAACACTTTTTTTTCTTTTTAATTGGAGAAACTTATCTTAAGGCAGGACAAGCATCTAGAGGCAAATTTTATCATATAATGTCTTCCTCTCATCATCATGTGAAACCCCCTTTGCTCTCCTTAGTACCCCAGGTCTTTTAGTGCCAAATACAACCCTAGTTTGTCTCATTTACTTAGAATTTACTGTCATGAAATTCTACTTGTGTAGGTTGTTAAGATTATTTTTTCCTCTATTGATCTGTCTGATTTTGATGTGTTTGCTCATCCAGCCTCAGAAGAACCCAGACAAGCCAGGCCATGCAGCACTGTCTTATCCCTAAATGCATTTGAGTAACAGACACATCTTCAGCCCAGTCCATTTCAAACACTGACATGACAAGAATCTCCTGGGAATATGATTAAAATTGCAGATTCTGATTCTGCAGGTCTGTCTGGGGTAGACTGAAGTTCATTTTCAGCTTCACCAGGCGATGCTGATGTTTCTGGAGACACCAGAGACCATTTTTGGAGCAGTGAGGATTTAATCTTCCCAAGCTGTGATTCTGCTGGGGGTCTGTTACTCAAATAAATCAACAATTAGAAATATCTGTTAGGGAATTATTGTTCAGCAAGGGGATCTCTTTCTGTCTTAGTTTATATATATATATATATATATATATATATATATATATTACTTAATTTGGTGAAAATGTGTCTATTTCCTGGGATAGTGCTATTCAATTTGCATCCCAACAAAATTCATTGGCAAGACAAGGAGCAACAAATATAGATTTTCGATGTAATTTATTTCTTCTAAAATCTAGAGACAATTAAAATTCAAATAAACTAATAGTATTTTTAGTCATCTTACTCCAAGGGGTTATTTTTTATCATTTGAATTTCCTAAACCGAACATTTAAACTCCTTGGAGCGAGTAGCCTGTCTTTCTGGAAGAGAAGGTAGTTATGGCTCTTTTATTACTCTACTGGGGCAGAAATTGTAACCAAACTAAAATCTACTGTCTGCTTCATTATTTGCTCATGTATAATGCAGAAAGAAGCCTTGTTCTAATCTATTATTTTGGAGACATATTTATCAATACATCTGTCTCTCTCTCAAGAGAGAGCTAAGTAATGGGTTTCACCTTTAAAAAAAGCAGTTTTCATGATCTTGCAATACCCTCAATTGCCAGGAAAAGGAAAAGTGCCACTGCATATTTGGTGCCAGAATGTTTGCCCAATTTTATTTTGCAAACTCTGGCCTCCCAAATTGGGTCTCTGGGGAATAAACCACAGGCAAGGGCAGTAGAGACTGACTAAACACACAGACCAGGTAGGAGCACTGACATTAAAGAGACCTTTAAAGGTGCAAAGTCATCATTTGGGTAGACACTAAGGAATGCTAAAGGGTCATTCAACAGTATCAAAAAATGAAATGACATGACTTTATGTGTTGTGAAATGATATATTTTATAACAGGATTAATTGCAAATACTGACTTAAATCTACTTCTTTCTAGTTCTACTTATATCTATTTCTTTCAATGCTTTTCACTTACTAATCATGCCTGAATTTGGTTTTACCCTTGCTTTCTTATTTTTTTTTTCTAAATTCAACTTCAGTCTTGTAAAAACAAGGCATAGTCTGTTCAAATTAGTACTAGAGGGTTTGGTCAAAGTTATTAGAGAAACATAGCATACAAAAGGGATCTACACAGGAAAAGAAGTGAAACTATGGTGACTATTTGCAAAGGATATGATACTAAATATAGAACACCCTAAAGAGTCCATCAAAAAGTTATTACAATAAATGATTAGAGCAAAGTGGCAGGTTATAAAATTAACATACAATCCATACTTTTTATTATACAAGTAACAAGAAGCAAAATTAGGAAAATAACACCACATATAATTGCTTCAAAAATAATTAAATATGGCAGAATCAACCTAACAAAGATGGTCAAAGACCTGTATAAAGAGAACTGCAATGTGTTATTAAAGAACTTAGCTAGTGACATAAGGAAATGGAATGATAGCCCAAGTTCACCAATTAATATAATCAAAATGACTATCTTGCCTAAAATGATGTCATGCAATCCTCATCAATATCTCAGTAATATTTTTCAAAAACACTGAGCAAAACATTGAAATTTGGCCTCCCCAGTGGTGCAGCGGGTTGAATGCAGTGCTGTGAAGCTGTCTGCAGCCTCTGCAACGTGGATTCGATTCCCGGCTGGCCAGGGAGATTCCCACATGGCTTGGTAGACCTCTCCTGTCTCGCCCGCTGCTCCCCTCAGCAGTGTATTTCAGTAGATCTGCCTGTTCTGCTCCCCACTCTGTCTCTGGTGAATCCTCTCATCCTCCCGTGCTTCTGGCCTATACCCCAGCTCTTGTGTAAAAATTAAAAAAAAAAAAAATCTTTAAAAAAATTTTTGAAATTTATGTGGGACCACAAAAAAACATAGAATTGCAAAAGAAACCTTATAATAAAGGTAGAAATAGAGGTACCATGTCACCTGACTTCAAACTTTACTATAATGCAACAGTATTTTTAAAAGTATGATATTGGAACAAAAATAGATACATGGATGAGTGGAATGCAATTGAAATTCCAAAATAAATCCATGCATATACTATCACCTAATCTATGATAAAACACTAATGACCATAGAAAGAAAAAAATGCACTCTCTAAAAAAATGGTATTGGGGAAACTGGAAAGCCACACATAAAAAAGAAAAGTTGCATTACTCACTAACACCACAAGCAACAATAAACCCCAAGTGGATTAAAGATTTAGACATAAGCCCTGCAGCAATAAAATACATAGAAGGAAATATTAGTTGTACATACCATGATATCAACAATAAAGATATTGTTGATGATCAAACACCTATGGCAAGGGAATTAAAAACAAAAATAAACATGAAACAATTTTGGGCCAATTTCTTCAACTCTCTTTATATTAACTATTCCCCCCCCTTTTTTTTTCCATCACCAGTATTCTTTGATAATGAATGAAGTATTGAAGTGTTTAAGACAAATTCTGATCCTGCCTTTCTTATGCGTAATGTGTTAGGCGCTTCCCTAAGCAGTGTGGCAGAAACAGTAAACAAGCAAACACCAAAGCCCTTAACTTCTTTAGAGCTGAGGAAAGCAGACCTATATTTTGTTAGTTGAGATTAAGAAAAAAATAAAAAGTTTACCAGGCACAAGTCATGCCAAGGTTGAGCCGAGGCCTGCAGGAAATTACAGATATAGTCCGAAGGTGAGAAGGTGGAAGTGCATTCCCTGCAGAAGGAACAGCAAGCACAAAGCACAGAGGTGAGCTGAGGGTGAGAGCCAGACAGCAAAGAAGCTACCACAGAGGAAGGAAAGGAGGCAGGGCAGGCAGCTCTGAAAACAAGTCTGCAGCATCACCACTGAGACCTGTGGTTAGCCGTCCTGAAACAGAACCTCTGCTGCATCTTCACAAAACAAGATATAAATTAAGACACAGAATGTGAGTCAATTGCAGAATTCATTATGGTAAAGAGGGCAGAAATTTCAGCATCGGACTATGCATAACAGGCTGGTGTGCATTAGGTACTTTGGTGAACTCAGTTCTTTGAAGTAAAGATATCATCTTCATCTCATAGCTGAAGGAATTACAAAAGGGATGTTGTACAGCACTTTGCAAGTATTATTAACTGTGGGTCTTTCCTGACACCATCCCATTAACCATAAGGGCTCTTGAGAACAGCTTCCTTTTCAACCCCAGGACAAAGGAAACAGCATACAATGCTGTGGGATCCCCCACACCTGGGGGCTCGTGGTGGAGAGAAGGGAAATCTGCAAATCCCGCTGGACTGAGATGAGACTAAATGGAACCTGCTCAAAGTTTAAGCTGCACCTCCCTCCTTGACTCTGCGCATATTGGCTGTAAACGTGGGGGGAATGAGATTTTTTTTATTGCAGTAACATTGATTTGCAACGTTGCGTATGATCCAGAGGTGTAGATTCACACCTTCCAGGTGCACTTGACCACCCCACACCCACCACCAAGGCTCTGAAAATCCTCTACCACCTTCTATGGGCCGGCTCGCGTCTTTGCCCTCCCCACTCTCCCTTCTCGGCAGCCTCCATTCTACCGTCAGATTTCCAAGGTTTGTTATTTGTTTGCTTTCTTTTGACCCTGTGTTTTGTTGCTGTCTATTCCACATATTGGTCAGGCCCTCCAGCGTTTGTCTTTCTTCATCTAACCTGTTCCATCCACGTTGTAGCAAAAGACAGGGCTTTATCTATTCTTATAACTAAGGAATTGAGATTTTTAATCCAGTTTTCAAGTCTCCTGATCTTTTCCATCAGGACATCTGACTCCAGTGATAAATAAATCATTTGAACAGTGATAATAAATCTATACAAGACTTTCTGTAGCCTGAAGATATGTGTACCTCTCTTTAAGGAGTCTTACCGTCCTATCTTCCTAGCCAGCAAATATGATGGTAGTAAAATAATGATGACAATAATCATCAGAATTTATTAACATTTGATGTGTTAGGCATCATTGTGTACATATTGCCTGGAACCTCTATACTCACCCATCAGTCATCATCTCCTGTCTCTGTTTCCATGCCTTCCTCACTTTATGCTGCCATATATATGTTCACTGAAAATGCAGAGTTTCTACCTCAGGGACTTTGCACTTGCTCGGCTTTTCCCTTAAAACAACATCTCTGTGGAGTTCATCACAAGGTCTCCTTCCATTTTCTTTTAGGTTCCTCAACCTAAAGTCACCTAACCAGGAATTCTCTTCTGATGTCTAAAAATAGTTCCCTCCATTCTGGTTACTCTATATGAAATAATCCTACATGGCATAGACATTTTTCAGTGTGCCTCTGCCTTGCAGAAATTATTTATTTGTATTCGTCTGCATCATCTAGCTCACTTCACTAGAACATAAACATATCCACATCGCAGGGACCAGTCTACCTGGCACTGAGGAGGGAAATGTAATTTAAAACCACAATAAGATAACACATCACACCCACTGGGAGGTGGGAAATCAGAAGAGATAATACCAAGAACCGGGAGAGGATGTGGGAAAGGAAGCCCTCCCACACTTCTGAGAGGGAATTAAAATGGCGCAACTGCTTGCAGAACCATTTCTCCATACAGAGCAATCACGTGATCCAGAAATTGCATGCCCACCTTACAGCCAAGAGGAATGAAGACTCATGTCCACACAAAAAAGTGTATGTGAATGTTAACAACAGCATTATCACAATAGTCAAAAGTGGAAATAACACAAATGTTCACCAACAAATGTTCAAAAAAAAAAAGTGCTGATGCATGTTAAGGCATGGATGGATCTTTAAAAAATATCCTAAGTGAGAAGCAGGCACAAAACAACACACATGATATGATTCCATGGTCCAGATGGGTTGATTAAAATCATTGAATCCCAAGTGTGCATTTACAGATCAATTTCCTTTTTAGAACAGGGTTACTTAATCTGAGAATTAATGGTCTGATCTTATCCCATTATTTTCCTCTACCTCAGCCATATGTGGAGAATTTTATATAAGGATATTTTTCTGAAGTGTGTTCTGAAGTATTTTCCTGCTGAATAACAATGGGAACAAATAAATGTATGCTTATCTTATTTCATAATTTAAATTTCATGTTAAAAAAAATCACTTGGAGTTTAGTTTTTATTTTGGGTGATTTAAGTCTACATTGCATGGTCAAATGGATTACAGATAGTCATGACAATGACCTCAACTGAAATCAATATGAATTTGATATGCAGGTGTCTTTAAAGTGCTGTTAGAGAGGCCCTCCTTCAAGAAAGGACATGGGCCACTTGGAAATTAACAATAGGATCACCATGCACAACGGTTACCATTTGTCCTTTTCCATTTGTGACAAGAACATGTTACTATTTTTTTTCTCAAAATACATGGAAACCTTACTCTCTGAATACCAATCAAAGCCCAATAATATTCTAAAATAATGATTGTGCTGAAAAGTTAAATTCTTTTAATACGTACTTTTTAATGAGATAAAACCTCCTATCATAGAAATGCATTGGATTTCAAACCTGGTATTCTTTTTAATTTCCATAATTCATGAAACACTTTCTTGGTATTTGAGAATGAAGAAAGAGATCCATTGTCTCTAAATTATGTAATCTCCGAGATATATTACTTTTCAATTATTTAATTGCTCAAGTGTAACTTCCATTATTCCCTAATGGATTGACACAATGGATATTTATTTGTATTCACTGATTTCCTGTTTTATTTTTGTGCCATGAATAGCATGAGAATGGGATGAGTTGGGATTGAATGCCTGGATCATTTTGTTTCCTTTCTCTTTAAAAGAAAAAATTACAGTGTGAATCCTAAATTTAGTTCCAGTTTCAAGAACTCTGTTGACAAGACTTGTGACCTTTGGAGTCTAAATGTTATTTTATTTCATGTTAATGGCTGATGAAATTTCTGGATTTTTCTTATCAAAGAAAAAGCACTCAAATTTGTTTGTCTCCTATAAAGATTAAAATAGTGTGGTCATTTGATGGAGTGATTTTTCTTAATCTCTTTACTAGTTATCTACGCATGATAGAGGTGCCTTGATAGTATATGTAGACAAAAATATTTGAAAAGTTTTACATGGATCCAAATTGGTAGAGGTTTTATTTTGAGAATGATTTCATTTTAAAACATAATAAATACTTCCTTCAACTCACAGAGTGATATTACCCATTCCTGGAATGTATACAAAGATGAGACAATAACCTGTAATTCCTTTAAAATCGAGTATGCCCAAATATGGTTGAAATTTTCTTAGTCTTTCTCTCTCTTTGTCTCTCCATATATGTATTTTTTCCTCTTCAAAACATTTATTGGTTAAATTCATGCATGATTATATGGCGAGTGATTAACCCAAAATTACTTCTGAAGCCGCTAAATAGTTATTTAGGATGCTTTAATTTTAAATCTGACACTTCACTAATTTGTGTGAATTCCCAATGGTATGAGGAACTAATGATGTTTACATGCTTTGTATAAATAAGTTTTCATAAATGAGAAATGCACATTTGTTTTATTTCAAGTGCTATCTCACTTAGAAATACTTGAAAAATGCATTGTTATTATTATATAACTACATAAATATTTATAGTCTTCAGCCTTTTGTCAGTGTTTTACTGAAGTTTAGTATTGATTCAAAAGATGCATTTTGCATTATTTTCATTAAGGAATATTGGGAGCAGAATAAAAATAATAAGAATAGTGCTTTATTTTGCCGCGACCATTTATGTCCATAATAAGAGCTTATCTAATAAGAAATTCTTAAATTGCTTTGTAGAATCAACTTCTCTGTTCTGACAGCTTTGTCTCTTGCTTTCCTGACTACACAAATGGATCCATACTTTTTGAAAGCTATTTGAAAACATGCAGGCCATCTGCAGCTGAATGAGTGGCGTACAGGAGTTTGTATCTTGCATTTGGTCCCCATTGGCCATTTATTTCTGTTTTATTGTTTTCATTATACAGCCTGATCTTCACTCTGTCTCTTATATGGCATTTCTATGTTAAAAAGTAGAGTCAAATATTCATGCACTTTTAAATTGCACTATCATTTTGAGAGCTATTAATCTGAGATTAATCTGGGGTCTCACTGATTGTAGCTGGACTGGGCTTGTACTGCTGAGTTTGAGCCTGGAAGTTACATTTCAATGTTAACTGACTGTTACATGACAAGTAAACAAGTTTAATTGTGTTATTCACCTCATTGACTTTAATGAGTCAATACTAGAGGTAATAGGCACCTCAGGACCAGATGGCACAGGGTAAGAAGTCCCCATGAATACCATTTTTTCCGTCTCAAGTATCTGATAAATATGTTAACTTCCTGCGTTATGGCAATTGTTGAAATTTCTTAGCAGCTGGTCACTTACACAGCACTGCAGGGGCCAATGGGTGCTATTTATAGCTGAAGTCACAGCTTTGTATTCAGTAGAGGAGGGGGGTGAAAACAAATGCTTTCTTTTTGAATTGTGCTACTATATCTTAATTGAAAAATTGCATGAATTATTTTACTCAGTTAAACAAAGGTGCAGGGAATGACTCTGAAAGGAATCAAATAACCGATCGGAGAGCTACGAAAAGCTTATTTAAATGTCAACATCTCAATCCCACAGGCATATTTTAAATTTGTGCTTTTTAAAATATTTTTTCATCTGTCCTTTGCTAATTTCCTACATACTCATGTGTGTGCACACAGGCACACTCACACAGAGGCATGAGCACAGGCACACAGAGTTTGAACTAATGTCATTGCTAAGCTGACTGTGATAAATATCGAGAGCAATCCCTAGCTTACCGTGACAGACTAGTCTTTAATAACCAGTCTTAATAAACTATACTAGTCGTATAGTTGTTCTTCTCTTTATGGATTTAATAGAAGACTTTATTTTAACTGAGAAAAATCCAAATATTTTATTTTTAAAGATTTATTTATTTACACATGCAAGCACTGGGCTATAGGCCAGAGGTGTGGGGGTGAGAGGACTCACCAGAGACAGAGTGGGGAGCAGAACAGGCAGACTGACTGAAATACACTGCGAGGGGAGCAGTGGGCGAGACAGGAAAGGTCTGCTGTGCCATGTGAGTAGCTCCATGGCCAGGGATTGAATTCCTGCTGCAGCGGCTGTGGATAGCTTCATAGGTTGCATCTTAAACCTTGCACCACCAGGGAGGCCCAAATATTTTATATCTAAAATTTCATCCTTGGTTGTTAAAGCAATGTTTCAATAGTTGCATGTTTTACAAGGCTCATGGCGGGGCTGATAAACATTACCTTGTCAATTTAATATTGCCCTCAAATACAATAATGGTTTCCAATTAATCACAGTCACCCATCCTCTTGTGGGTAAATGTCCAGCCAAAGAGCGTTGGCCCAAAGCAGGACCTCTGAGGTCTGAAAATGTGCCACAAGTCTCAGGCACCTTAGGAAAGGGACAGAAGGAACCAGGCCAGTCTGGGATGAAAGGTACAAAGTCAAAGTCACAAAGTCACAGTAAGACTAGTGTTGTCAGCTTCTCCTGGGGGTTAAATCATGTGCACACTTGAAGTGTGTAGATGCTCACATATATCAACTCAAGCTCACGATGGTGAGGAGTCAAGAGTCACTGCAATGATAGTTTACAACTCAGTGTAACAAATTCTCCATCCCTATAAAGTATTTTATCACTGACATGGATAGAATTGCTGGCATGTGATAGTGATAAGGCAGTTACTTGCAAAAATATATAATGACATTAACATAAAGCACATCATTTGTATGTAAATATATACATATATATGTATACACATGCAGTTATGTGTCTATATAAGCATTTATAGGCATATGTAGAGACTATATAGTATACAAAGTAATAAAGCAGATAAATCCATAGAAAAATAAACAATGACTAGAATAAGGACTTAAGAACTGAGGATGGTAGAGGGATAATCCAAGCTCTGAACAGAACATCTAAAGAAAAGAAAAGCTGATAAAATGTGGTTTGTGATCTGGCGTATTTGTGGCACTTGTGGCTATTATTGGGACAGGTGAAAATAAGCATCGTGTCCCTGTTAGTTTCCCAGTTTTGATCATTTTTATAAGAGAATGTGGTGTTGGAAGAAAACATCCTTGGCCTTCAGCAAGAAGAACCGTGAGGCAGTGATACAGGGTGATCGGGTCTGTGACTTACTCTCACAGTGTGCATAAATACACACGACTGCCTGCATCATCTATGCTGCAATTGGAAAACATACCGCCGACAGTGGGAGTGTAATTGGTTCACAAACTCAGAACAACATTGTTCAACATCTGCTAACACCCAGCCTATGCCTAGCGTGACATGCCGCTTTGCAAGAGTCAACATATATGCACATACGAAAAAGCCAAAGGTGTGATTGCTCCTGCTAACATTATTTCTAACAGCAGCACTGACTTTAAGAACTCAAAAGTTAATCAAGAGTAAAATGTGTAGGGACCTCCCTCGTGGTGCAAGGAGTAAAAACCTCAGCACTATGAAGCTTTCGGCAGTCACTGCGGCACGAGTTGGATCCCCGGGCCAGGGAGGTGAACCACATGGTGCAGCGGACCTCTCCTGTCTCCCTGCTACTCCCCTCAGCAGTGTGTTTCAGTAGATCCACCCATTCTGTGCCCCATTCTGTCTCTGGCGAATCCTCTCACCTCCACACCTCTGGCCTGTGCCCCAGCTATTGTGTGCATAAGTAAATAAATCTTGGAAAAAAAAAAAAGAATAAAATGTGAGAGTGGTACTTTCATATAATGGAATTACAAGCAGTGGTGGAAATGAACTGTTGTTGCATGTAATGATGTGGATGAAGCGAGGCAAACACAGGTGCTATCTGCTCTATTATTCTATTTATATGAAATTTAAAAGCAGGCAAGGTCTGGTTATAGTGACAGAAATCTGGAGATCGGAGACTTGCTGGATTAGCATCAGGAGTGACTGGGAGCCTTCGGCCTCCCCGTGTAGGTGATGCTTCCTTTCTGAGCCCTGGGGGGTAGTTTCACAAGTGTATTCAGTTAGAAATAATTAATTGACCTGTTTTGTGCACTTGTCTGTTGTGTCATTCTTAAATAGAAATGTTTGGAAATAGAAAAAAATGTAGGCAATTAGAATTAGAATTCAGAGTTACCAAATTGTCATTGACCCTGTGCCTTTATCTCTTTCAGCTTTACTGAGTGCTAATCACACCTTCTACACTCTTAGACAAACATGTTCATCTGAGCAGAAGGTGTAGATTCCTCCATCAAGGTCCTTAATGATCTGTATTCAAAATCAAGAAACTTAGACCGGTGACCATGTGGAAATATAGAAAAATATTTTGTTAAATACTAAGGAAGGAAATGGCAATAGACTATAAGATATCAGCAGCGTTGTGATGTCAATGGAGAAGGTGAATTTATATGGACAAGATGGGTTGTGAAGATAGGAAAGTGAAAAAAAACATGTGTCCAGGATAATTTTGATGTATTTCCTTCAATGGAACATTTTCATGATTAATACCTAATTTTTTTAAGATTTATTTATTTATGCACACAAGAGCTGGGGTACAGGCCAGATGTGTGGGAGGGTGAGAGGATTCAGCAGAGACAGAGTGGGGAGCAGAACAGGCAGACTGACTGAAATACACTGCTGAGGGGAGCAGCAGGGAGACAGGAGAGGTCTGCTGCGCCATATGGGTAGCTCTCTGGCTGGCTGGGGATAGAACTTGTGTTGCAGAGGCTGCGGATTGCTTCACAGCGCTGTGCTTAATTCCTTGCACCACCAGGGAAGCCCTAATATCTAAATTTTAGGAGTGATAACTAATTTGAAAAAACTCTGAACTTTAAAAAATTCAGGAAACTCAAGAGGGATGATTAGGTCATGTTTCCTAGGCCTGGATTATTCAAAAGGATTAACTAAGCTCCATCTTTGGTTTTTCTTTTCTTCCCTCGAATAACACCGGTGTTTGACTTTCAGATCATTCCAGAATGAAGAGACTAAGCCGAACTGTTGATCTCTTTGCACTCTCCTAAGAGGAATAGACATTCATCCAAACTCCCTCATAGGTTTGGAAACAAAGTGTCTGTTGCTTACATGTCCTCCTTCCTGCATTTTTCCTTTCTGTCTAGGGTCCCATGGCTTCTCCTCATCCCACCCCACCTTCTCTGCCTTCCTGAGATAGTCTACAATTTGAGCGTGGTCGCAGAGATATTTTAATTACTCTTACACAAGTCAACATAGCCCTAATTATCTCAGTAAAAAAAATGATCCAGCAATGTTTGGGATTTGGGGCCAAAAACTTAAGTCTTGACTGTATATTGCACATGCCCTGCCTGTGAAGACCTTTTGAGGAAGCTAATTCATGGCAAAGGCCATACCACAGATGTTCCCAAGTCCTCTCCACACCCCATAGCACCCTGGTGTTATGGCCAGGCTGGTTGTGGGGACGTCCCTTGTTTATGTCAGACAAAAGAAGTCAGTTCAGTTGGAAGAGCAGTCTCTTGCCACAGGAAACACGGATTAGGTTTTCCTAATTCTAGATATGGACAAAGTATCT
>NW_023605210.1:0-26576 GCF_014898055.3 Talpa occidentalis
AAAAACTAGAAATCGAGCTGGCTTTTTTCAATGATTCGGATGCATCATGCAGTTTCCCTCTAACAAGAAAAAAACACTGCAGAAAGTTATACAAATGGGAGGGTTTTATATCAGAAAGGGGGGGCAATTTTATTAGCAAAAGAAAAGAAAGTTTATTTCAAGCAAAGTCACTTACCTTGGGAAAAGATAGGGAAGGTCTTATAATGTGAATAACCTTGTTAGTGTTTACCTGGAAACTGGCAGATTGGTTAGCTTAACGTTCCATTTTGGGGAGAGGCTGATGCTAAAACTAGGTTAGGTCTTAAGACTTAATTGGGGGGGACTCCCCGGTGGCGCAGTGGTTGAGCACTGGGTTGTTGCGAGCCTGCCCACAGCCAATGCAGAGCCGGGGATGTAGTACCGGTTCGATCCCTGGTCTCCCGCGAGGGTCCCACATGGTGTGCAGACCCTCTCCTGTCGCCCGCTGCTCCCCTCAGCAGTGTACTTCGGTCCTTCTGCCTGCTCTGCTCCCCGCTCTGGCTCTGGGAAATTCTCTCACCCTCCCGCGCTTCTGACTGTACCCAGTGCTTGTATAAATAAATAAATAGATCTTAAAAAAAAAAAAAAGACTTAATTGGGCTTTGCTTGATGACTCCATTTGGACTTGTTGTTTCTTTACATCATTTATTTTTGTACATTCATTCTATTTTTGTACAAAAAATCTTTATTATTTTGGGTATAATCTATTTTATTTAACGGCTTTTTAAAAATGAAAATTGTGTGTGTGCAGGTTTCCAAGAAATAACTGTTCCAATAAGTTTTCAAACAATTAATTTGCATATAAAGAAGCTATTTTATGACTTTATCTAATTGGTTTTAAATATATAATTTATTCAAACAGTACCCTAATTTGGAACACTTAAATTTGGTGGTGTGTGTGTGTTCAGAAAAAATGGAAACTTCTAGACCTAAGAGCATATAATGTACATTTTTAGACTTGCTGTACATGATCAAAATGCTTTTTTTTTTTAAGATTTATTTATTTATTTACACAAGCACTGGGTACAGTCAGAAGGCCGGGAGGGTGAGAGAATTCACCAGAGCCAGAGCAGGGAGCAGAGCAGGCAGAAGGACCGAAGTACACTGCTGAGGGGAGCAGCGGGCGGCAGGAGAGGTCTGTGCGCCATGCGGGACCCTCCTCTGGTGGCCGGGGAGCAGCCGGGGATCAAACCGATGCTGCAGAGGCCGCGCGGCAGCTTCGCAACCCAGCGCTCAACCGCTGCGCCACCGGGGAGGCCCGATCAAAATGCTTTTAAGAAAAGTTTTACACATGCAATTTGCAGCAACATGGATGGCACTGGAAGGGATCATGCTCAGCGAAATAAGCCAAAAAGAAAAGAAAAATACCGGATGGTCTCACTCATAGCAGGAATCTAGAAAACTTAAATAAGGGACCAGGAAAATGAATATAAGAAAGTGAAAATCAAAATCAACAAAAACTATGAACCAGAGACACTTTTTGGGGGGGGGTGGGGGGGGGGGAGGGGAAGGATTGGGGTCAGAATGGGGCGTTTGCAATTGTATGGGGGAATATAAAAATAAAATTTAATATTAAAATAAATAAATAAATAAATAAAGAGATATTGAGGAAAAAAAATCCCATTTACAATTGTCTCAAAATTAAAATTCCTAGGAATTATTTTAACCAAGGAATTGAAAGACCTATACTCTGAAAAAAAAAATCTTGTGAAAAATAAAAAAAAAAAAAAAGAAAAGTTTTAGTTACTTTCTTGGCATATTTGGTGTATTCACTTAGATCAGGAGATAAAGTTCACGATTAGGGATCTTTATTTACCAAAACACTTTTAATCATTGTCTAAACTTTTATTTCATACTCTGGGTTTTGCGGGGTCAGTCATTTTCATTAATTGACTTAGTGAGTCTGGTACAAATGTCAGGCTGTTCATTGACCTTGATCGTTGGACAACATGGCAGGTGGAGGTAACACCCACTCTAGTGATCACCACTTGATCAGAATCACCCTGGTTCTTGGGTATGTGCTTGGCTCCCTTCACTGCCCTGACAACATTGAGGGGACACAAGTATGTGACTCATATCTCTTTACCTGACCCCTCTCTTTCCCACTTAGAGGGACACAGATATCCTACAAAGGGGACACTGAGTGGCAACGCGAGACCTGTATCCTAACTCCTAAACTTTCCTTGCATATATGACTTTGATTTGACATTTATACTTCTTTTCCTTCAATTTCCTCCCCTGTATGGGAGTCTGGGGTAAGGTCAGCCCCACTGGGTCCCAACTCAAGTAGTCGATGGAAGGACCATGGACAGCGCACTCCCCTCCCCCATGGTGGGGGGGGTGTCTTTAATGGATCACCCTTAACTTTGGCCAGAAGGGCAGGCACAGGTGCTCCTGATCCTGAAGTTGATTTCTTTTTTTTTAAGATTTATTGATTTATGCATACAAGCACTGCAGTGAAGGCCAGAGGTGTGGGGGCTAGAGTGAGAGGATTCACCAGAGACAGAGTGGGGAGCAGAACATGCAGATCTACTGAAATACCCTGCTGAGGGGAGCAGCGGGGAGATAGGCAAGGTCTGCTGCACCATGTGGGTAGCTCCCTGGGCAGGGATTGAACTCATGCTGCAAGGTGCCCCATTGGAATCCAGTTGATGCCTCCGTAGAAAGAACAAAACTAAAATTTTATGGATTTTCCTGCATCTGCATAACTTGAAAACAGTAACTGACAAGATATCTCCCTTCCAGACACCTGAGGGAAATCACTGTGCATCACACAGTCACAACCACACAACCAGGCATTCGCGTCCCGCACATGAGGCTTCTGTGTAGGATTTTAAAGAGTGGGAGGGGAGATGACAGTATCATCGTGTGTTGAATCTGCCATAAAAGACAGACTTGGAAATGTAACTAATTCATGGGGAAAATCCTCCACTGCATTTCAAATAATAAAAAAAATCTCAAGATGGTAGAAGAAAGATGGAAAGATGGAATGAAAATAATTATAATAATTTTTCTTGCAGTCCCAACAATTTCTCAAGAATATAAAATGATGTTACAATGTCCCCAGATTCCCGTGTGCTGTGGTGAAGCCAGAGGGATTTTACACCGGGAGAAAATGAAGAAAGGTAGGTGGTGGCATCTACACTCTCCAGCTGGAAACACCCCAGTGTTCAGGAGGTGGACTGCCGCGAGCCAGCTGCAGCAGCCTGGGTGTCAGGGGTTCCTGAAGGATGGGACGGCGTAGGCCCAATTGTGGGGTGATAAAGGGGAGGGGAATGAGGAGATGCAGACACTTGATCAGGGTGCAGACATCATCCTACTGAGGGTCTCAGTGTTACAGGGCAGGGAGAGGGGCAGCCCAGACCCCGCGAACCTGCCTGCTCTAAATGGGTTCTGCCATCCGCTGCATCAACACAAAACGTATGAGACTTTAATGGGAAGGAACTTTAATACAACTAGGAAACAATACAGGAAAGCAAAGAACATAGTTTCTAAATCAAGCACCCAATGTTACCCGTCCCCTCGTGGGTAAAAGTCCACCCAAACAGGATTGGCCCAGAGCAAGGCCTCGAAGCCTGCCACAAGTCTAAAGCACCTTCCAGTGGGGACCCACAGAAAAGCATCAGAAACACCAGACAAGTCTGGAGGGAAAAGAACAAAATCAAAATCAAGACAAAAAACTGCCACTGCCACCTCCCCACGGGTCTCTTACCACATCCGTGACACCCAGTCCATGACCAAAAGGCAAGCGCAGTTTCTTCACGTTGTCTCTAGACTCCATGCACCTCCTTTAGGTCTCCTTCTTGCTCTCCATCCTGCTTCCTCCTTCCTCAGTCTCCTCTGAAGCTTCTTCTCTCCCTGCTCAGCTCCGCCCTCCTTTTGGGTGGGGCAGGGACCTGGAACCTCCCCCTTTCCTGGGGACCCCCCTGTTAACATCAGCAGCCTTTTATTTATACATGTCAAGCAAACCATGAGAGTGCATAAGCATCTACATTAAGGCAGGAAGATAACATCATTATGTTACAGGGCAGCCCTGATATAAAACGGGTGGCCTGGCCGTGGGTCCTCACCCGCGCGCTTAAAGGGACTTATGAATACTCCACTGCAGACACACACAAAAGGGTAATAAAAGGTTTATTTACAAGGGAAGGGGAAATGAGGAAATGTACAACTCAGGGAGAAAATAGGGAAATAAAGTCTTTAATGCGTCCTACCCGATCTGCCAACCTGGAAACCCAATGGCACTCTCAGAGCTGGCCGAGCACTGCGAGCTGGCGGAGAGCCAAAAAGGGAACCCCCCAAAGCCCACGTGTCTGGTTTATACCAAACCTGGCTGCTTAACCCCACCCTCAGGTCCCAGCAACCTTCCCTTTGGTGGTGATGGGATTTGTCTTTCCCAATGTCCTGATGGCTTCGGTCTGGAATGTGGGTGGCGTCCACAAAGCCTGCATGGGGTTAGCTCAGGACATCCTTTCCCCCTAACAATTACATCTTTCTCAAGAACAGCCAAGGGTCTATTTGCCCTCCTGCAGAGGTCGTGACATTTATTATTTTTTGATTTAAAGAAGGCACTGTTGCTAAACAAAAGTGTTCTTAGAACAGTCATTTACTTTAAACAACCAAACAGTCATTTTATTACTAGCAAAAACTTATGTGACTGAAACTAACATTTCTATGTTTGCCAGAGTGAACGATTAACTAAGGGCTCAGGGAAACAAAGGGCAGGAAGTTACCTGGGGGAAGGAAGATGCATTGACTTTTCCCTCGCCCCAAGCTCTCAACTAAGGGAGGCATTTTCCTAATCTAACAAAAGAGTTTTCTACCTATTACTCCTCTACTTATCTCATCAGCCTACTTTCCGTATCTAACTTTAAGATCAAGGGAAAATTCCTTTTCTGTAGGATTGCTGATTGTTGTTTTAAGGAACTACAAACATTTCATCAGAGGCAGGGCGGGAGATGGTTATAGCTTTTGGTTCCCAGAAAGGTTAATGTGTGACCTATCAGTAGTTGTAACATTGCCTATTTCCAAGTGCATTATTTGTGCTGCCATGGTTATTAGCTCGACCAGTCACAAAATTGCGGTTGACTTATTCTTGAATGCACACTCTTAACAGCTACCACACCAGTTGTCACCTCCAGGGGAATCAGCCCTAAACAAACTGGTTTTCTTTCACACTGGAACCTGAAAAATGTTCATCTAAGACTGCATCCCAACCTCCATATATTCGATCTTCATCACCATGGAAATGGTGGCAAAAAGTGAAAGGGGGGAATTGTTAGGGGGAAAGGCTGTCCCAAAGCTAATTCCATATAGGCTTTGTGGACTCCACCCCCACCCCAGGTCAAAGCCAAAGACACTGGGAACTCCAAATCCCATCACCACCCAAGGGAAGGTGGCTGGGACCTGAAGGTGGGGTTAAGCAGCCAGGTGGATACAAAAGGCAGACACGTGGGCTTTGGGGGGCCCCCATTTTGGCTCTCCACCAGCTCGCAGCGTCCGGCCAGCTCAGAGAGTGACTTTGGGTTTCCAGGTCGTGGGATCGGGTAGGACGCATGAAAGACTTTATTTCCCTATTTTCTCCCTGAGTTGTATATTTTCCTTATTTCCTTTTCTCTTGTAAATAAACCTTTTATTAACCCTTTTGTGTGTGTCTGTAGTAGAGTATTCATAAGTCCCTTTAAAGCGCGCGGGTGAGGACCCACAGCCAGGAACCCGTTTAATATCGGGGCTGCTCTATAACAGATGGAATTTTACCCACGAGGGAATGGGTAACTTTGGGTGTTTCATTTAGAAACTAGACTCTTTGCCTTTCCTGTATTATTTCCTAGTTTTATTAAAGTTCCTTCCCATTAAAGTCTCACATGTTTTGTGTTGATGCGGCGGATGGCAGAACCCATGTAGAGCAGGCAGGTTTGCGGGGTTTGAGCTGCCCCTCTCCCTGCCCTGTAACAGTACCAGACAGATGCGGCGGTGGCCAGCGCTGCACACGTCACTGTGTGCGCTCATCTGCCCCTCTGAATCGCAGCTGCTTCCTCCCTGGTCTCAGAACCCAGGGGAAGGACGCTCCTCACTCTTCTTTAAACCATCCCTCGTTCTCTCTCTTCTGAATGTAGGGAGATGCTTTGCAAAGTAAATGGTGGTGGTGGTTGTGGCACAAAGGTCAAAGCAATGTGTGCACAGGACTCGTGGTCCCCTGCCCCTCAGCGTTCAGACTGTTATAGGACAGTGTTGCAAGACTCCTGTGGGGCCTTGAGCAGGGATTTGGGGCTCCTGGTGCTGAGCCTGACCCCAAGTGGGTGTCCCAGATCCATGTAAGGGAGGCACCGTTTAGGGTTGTTACCGTCAGGGAAATCTCCTGGAGCCAGGAGTGACCAGGGTGCTCAGATCCTCTTGATTTCACAGGCTGTACAGCAAAGTGTGTCCAGAGTGAGGACAAAAGCAGGTGGTTCACCCTCAGGGAATTTGAAGTTGAAGGAGGTCGGGCAGCATCCAAGAAATGGCGAGTGAGTGTGCGCTTTGAAGTGTGGACCCTGGGACAACTGATTAAGGTGAGTGTTCTAGGGACACAAGTTAAGGACTAAGCATCACAATTCACCAACTCCAAGCTTTAGCAGACTTGCTGGGTCTCCACTTAACCATCGGACCCTGCCCCCTCCCAGGTCACTGCTGACAGGGTCACTGACATCCCGCCCATGCTTATCTGGCTCTTGTTACAGTTTAATCCTCTAAGTGCATGCACACTTATCCTTATGAAGGTAGGACAGGAAATTGTGGCCCTAACTCTGCCACAAATAATCGCCACTGTGCAACTAGGTCACAGGAAAATAATTTACATTAGGGGGAGGGCCTTAGACTTTCAGGATCAGTGTTTAAAGTAACATAGTACAATTCTGTATCTGAATAAAATACAGCAGTAGGGGTGTTTTACAGTATGGAATATTTCCACAGTATTTCTTTTGATAGTCATCAGCAATATACTCTAGAGCAAATGTCAGTAAATTGCATTTTTAAAAATCATCATTCCTGGGCCACCCCTGGTGGCGCAGGCAGTTGAGCCCCACGCTGTGAAGCTGTCTGCAGCCTCTGCAGTGCCCGTTCAATCCAGCTGGCCGGTGAGGGTCCCACATGCTGCGGCAGACCTCTCCTGCCTCGCCCACTGCTCCCCTCAGCAATGTATTTCTTCAGTATGCCTGTTCTGTTCCCCGCTCTGTCTCTGGTGAATCCTCTTACCCTCCCACGCATCTGGCCTGTACCCCAGTTCTTGTATAAATAAATAAATAAATCTTTAAAAACATCATCACTATATCAGCCCCCAGATGTAGTAAAGACAAGGACCCAGTCTCTGTCACAGATGAACCCCTTCTTTCTATCTCTTTCTAGAATGCTCCAGAATTCCCTTCTCTGTGTGACACTAATGCTAAAGAAAAGGTCTTTGCTCAGCAGGCATCTATGGAGACATGTCTAGAGCATGCAGATTGAGGTACACATGTAAGGTGTAAGCCCCAGTTCCTAAGCAGGAGGAAGTTTCCCATTCATAACCACAGACCACTTGCACAGAGATGCCAGAAAACAGCAGTGGTGGCAGAGAAGGAGGGAAGGTCTTTTCTTACCCTGAGGCTGAGGACAGCAGCAGAGAGAGTCTGCCCTGAGGCTGTAAAGAACAATGTTCCCTAGGAGAGAGGCATCTGCTCAGAAGGGGTGCGGGGAGATGCTGCCCCACAATGATCAGGAAGTTGTAGGTAACAGGCTACGCACCTGGGTGAAGGGGCTGCAGAGGCCTCGGGGCCAAGGCAGGAGTCCACACCCCACCTTTAGCATTGGGGTGAGGAAGGGGAACTGGGAGGGTTTGAGTTTGGGACAAAGTGACAATAGTTGAAATAATCCTTCAGAGGTATTAGTGCATTCAAAGAGTATTTAGAAGTATCACTATGATCATAGGATGCCAAAGGGATTGGGGGTGGAGTCTGAAGCAAGCTTGGGAACAAGCCAGGGGAACCTCAAGTGACCTCTCTGCCCTTCCGCTGCTATCCCTCCACTCCAGGGACAATCCCTCAGGTCCTCTCAAACTCACTGTATTGCCTCCTGTATTAAAGGTATAAAGACAAGCTACAGGAAGGAGCAGGTATAGACCAGGTTGTAAAGGGAAACCTGGCAAGGCTTTATAAGGAGAGAAGTGAGAGGCTGCAGGCTTAAAGGGGACTTTAAAATAGTCAGAATACCAGAGAGGAGAATGTTCCAGATTTGGAGAGGGAGTTTCTTTTCCATGAAGGCACCTTGAATTTGTGTAGGCCATGGGACACACCGGGGAGGACTTTGGAAAGAGCAAGCTCATCAAGTAGAACAAAGGCCCATCACAGCATTAACCTTGTTTCTCTTCCAGGAAAATTATCTACCAAACCCACCAAGAAGAAGAAGAAAACAGGTAATTATATCATGGCCTTCTTCTGTCAATGTCATCTATCATATGTTGATTTTCCATCTCTCTGGCCTTAACTTATGGCTTCTAAATTCATCAATCATAATGCAATTTGATTTTATAATAAGGTGCTTTTACATTTGCTGCTCAAACATCATAGTGTGTGAGACTAGGACTTCACTAACAGTCCAGACTAACACTTGAGTTAGAGGTGGGGATGATCCTTAAAAATAAATGAGACAGAGCTAACTTTATATGTTTGTTTTAGATAAAGATATGGACAATAGTATCTTCAAATTAAACAGAAAGTCAGGGGTGGGGTGGAAAAGCGTGATTGTGTAAGCCCCAAACAGCACCTCTAACCACTCTTGTCTTTGCTACACTAACTGTTATCTCATAGATTTTTGGGGGTTCTACCTTTAATGATATAAGAAAAGTTGCTCCACAGAGAATCTGAATAGATACTTCTCCAAAGAAGACAGGCAGGTGCCAAGAGACATGGAAAGGTATTCTTCATCTCTTATGATGAGGGAAATCAAAAACAACAAAAAGCTTTCACCCCACACCTGTGAGAATGGCAAATGACACCCAGTATTATTCTGGTAACCAAAAGATAAGAAACAAGTGTTGAAGAAGATGTTGGGAATGTAAATTGGTGCAGCCATCAAGGAAAGAAAAATGGAGATGCCCCCCAAAAAATTAAAATATAGACAATTCAGTTATCCCATCTCTAGGTATTTACCTGAAAAATACAAAGGCACTAATTTCCCATGTTTCCTGTAGCATGATTCATGATAGTCAAGAACAGGAAACAATTTAAGTGTCTATACACAGTGAATGGATAAGGAAGATGTGAGGTATATATATATATTTCACCATGGACTATTACTCAACTGTACAAAAATATCAAATCCTGCCATTTGCAATACCATGGATGGATCTAGAGGATACTGATTATGTTTGGTGAAATAAGTCAGACAAGGAAGGCAAACACCATAAGAGTTCGTCCATATGTGATAAACAGAGAAGCTAAAAAATGAATGAACTAAATAAAACAAAAGTAAACTTTTAGACTGTGAGTCCAATGCGTGCTCAGCAGAAGGAAAGGGGAAAAGGAGGTGTTACAGGGCAGGGAGGGGGGCAGCCCAAACCCCGCAAACCTGCCTGCTCTAAATGGGTTCTGCCATCCGCCGCATCAACACAAAACATAGGAGACTTTAATGGGAAGGAACTTTAATATAATTAGGAAACAATACAGGAAAGGCAAAGAGTCTAGTTTCTAAATGAAGCACCCAAAGTCACCCGTCCCCTCGTGGGTAAAACTCCATCCAAATGGGATTGGCCCAGAGCAAGGCCCCAAAGCCTGCCTCAAGCCCAAAGCATCTTCCAGTGGGGACCCCCAGAAAAGGGTCAGAAACAACCAGACAAGCCCGGAAGGAAAAGAGCAAAATCAACATCAAGATAAAAGCTGCCATGGTCACCTCCCCACGGGTCTCACCCACATCTGTGTCACCCCGTCCATGACCAAAAGGCAAGCGCAGCTTCTTCACGTGTCTCTAGGCTCCATGCGTCTCCTCCAGGTCTCCTTCTTGCTCTCCATCCTGCTTCCTTCCTCAGTCTCCTCTGCAGCTTCTTTCCCTGCTCAGCTCCACCCTCCCTTGGGTGGGGCAGGGAACCTGGAACCTCCCCCTTTCCTGGGGACCACATGTTACAGAGTGAGTAAGTGGATGAAAGAGTCCACGGAACGGGGAAAGATGGACTTGGCTTTTAGTGGGGACTTAATGTAGTGTATACACATGCTGGCTTTTTAATAATGCACACCTGAGGGCCTCCCCGGTGGCGCAACAGTTGAACGCTGGATTGCGAGGCTGCCCACAGCCTCTGCAGCGCCGGTTCGATCCCCGGACACTGGGCGAGGGTCCCACATGGCGCGCAGACCTCTCCTGCCGCCCGCTGCTCCCCTCAGCAGTGTACTTCGGTCCTTCTGCCTGCTCTGCTCCCCGCTCTGGCTCTGGTGAATTCTCTCGCCCTCCCGCGCTTCTGACTGTACCCAGTGCATGTATAAACAAACAAACAAACAAACATATAAATAAAACATGCCTCTATTAAAAAAAAAAAATGGCCCATCACAGCATTAACCTTGTTTCTCTTCCAGGAAAATTGTCTACCAAACCCACCAAGAAGAAGAAGAAAACAGGTAATTATAACATGGCCTTCTGTCAATGTCATCTATCATATGTTGATTTTCCATCTCTCTGGCCTTAACTTATGGCTTCTAAATTCATCAATCATAATGCAATTTGATTTTATAATAAGGTGCTTTTACATTTGCTGCTCAAACATCATAGTGTGTGAGACTAGGACTTCACTAACAGTCCAGACTAACACTTGAGTTAGAGGTGGGGATGATCCTTAAAAATAAATGAGACAGAGCTAACTTTATATGTTTGTTTTAGATAAAGATATGGACAATAGTATCTTCAAATTAAACAGAAAGTCAGGGGTGGGGTGGAAAAGCGTGATTGTGTAAGCCCCAAACAGCACCTCTAACCACTCTTGTCTTTGCTACACTAACTGTTATCTCATAGATTTTTGGGGGTTCTACCTTTAATGATATAAGAAAAGTTGCTCCACAGAGAATCTGAATAGATACTTCTCCAAAGAAGACAGGCAGGTGCCAAGAGACATGGAAAGGTATTCTTCATCTCTTATGATGAGGGAAATCAAAAACAACAAAAAGCTTTCACCCCACACCTGTGAGAATGGCAAATGACACCCAGTATTATTCTGGTAACCAAAAGATAAGAAACAAGTGTTGAAGAAGATGTTGGGAATGTAAATTGGTGCAGCCATCAAGGAAAGAAAAATGGAGATGCCCCCCAAAAAATTAAAATATAGACAATTCAGTTATCCCATCTCTAGGTATTTACCTGAAAAATACAAAGGCACTAATTTCCCATGTTTCCTGTAGCATGATTCATGATAGTCAAGAACAGGAAACAATTTAAGTGTCTATACACAGTGAATGGATAAGGAAGATGTGAGGTATATATATATTTCACCATGGACTATTACTCAACTGTACAAAAAATATCAAATCCTGCCATTTGCAATACCATGGATGGATCTAGAGGATACTGATTATGTTTGGTGAAATAAGTCAGACAAGGAAGGCAAACACCATAAGAGTTCGTCCATATGTGATAAACAGAGAAGCTAAAAAATGAATGAACTAAATAAAACAAAAGTAAACTTTTAGACTGTGAGTCCAATGCGTGCTCAGCAGAAGGAAAGGGGAAAAGGAGGTGTTACAGGGCAGGGAGGGGGGCAGCCCAAACCCCGCAAACCTGCCTGCTCTAAATGGGTTCTGCCATCCGCCGCATCAACACAAAACATAGGAGACTTTAATGGGAAGGAACTTTAATATAATTAGGAAACAATACAGGAAAGGCAAAGAGTCTAGTTTCTAAATGAAGCACCCAAAGTCACCCGTCCCCTCGTGGGTAAAACTCCATCCAAATGGGATTGGCCCAGAGCAAGGCCCCAAAGCCTGCCTCAAGTCCAAAGCATCTTCCAGTGGGGACCCCCAGAAAAGGGTCAGAAACAACCAGACAAGCCCGGAAGGAAAAGAGCAAAATCAACATCAAGATAAAAGCTGCCATGGTCACCTCCCCACGGGTCTCACCCACATCTGTGTCACCCCGTCCACGACCAAAAGGCAAGCGCAGCTTCTTCACGTGTCTCTAGGCTCCATGCGTCTCCTCCAGGTCTCCTTCTTGCTCTCCATCCTGCTTCCTTTCTCAGTCTCCTCTGCAGCTTCTTTCCCTGCTCAGTTCCACCCTCCCTTGGGTGGGGCAGGGAATCTGGAACCTCCCCCTTTCCTGGGGACCACATGTTACAGAGTAGTAAATGGATGAAAGAGTCCACGGAACAGGGAAAGATGGACTTGGCTTTTAGTGGGGACTTAATGTAGTGTATACACATGCTGGCTTTTTAATAATGCACACCTGAGGGCCTCCCCGGTGGCGCAACAGTTGAACGCTGGATTGCGAGGCTGCCCACAGCCTCTGCAGCGCCGGTTCGATCCCCGGACACTGGGCGAGGGTCCCACATGGTGCGCAGACCTCTCCTGCCGCCCACTGCTCCCCTCAGCAGTGTACTTTGTCAGTCTACCTGCTCTGCTCTCCCCTCTGGATCTGGTGAATTCTCTCACCCTCTCGTGCCTCTGACTGTACTTCTTTTCTCTACACACATGCGCACACTCACACACACACACAAGCACTGACTCTCACATCAAGTCCTTCCCAAAGGGGTCCTTCTTTATGGGGACTTGCATATCCTTTAGGAGGAGACACCATAGAGAACAGAGTGTTTGGGAGGCAGGTGTGCCCTGTGGGAGAGGCTGCTTGACCCAGAAAACCCTTCCCTTGGCGGGGAGTCCCTTTGTAACCCCAGAGGGTACTGCAGACCTCAGTTCCATCTTTGAAGGCAAATTCTCAAACTAGAAGGTAGAGGGCATGGGGTGGTGGTTTCCATGCTGTGTGGCTTCCACAGAAGGCAAAGAGGCAGCTGATGCCATCCACAGCATCTCCAAGGCTGGGCGTGAGAGCGAGCCTGTGTGGTAAAGACTCTTCCATTTTCCTCATCTCTGACATAGGAGATCTTGGCCGTCTCCCCCACGCCAGCAAGTTGTGTCTTCACAAAGCTGGTTTCTGAGGCTACAGTCTCCACTCACTTTATTAGCATAACCAGGTACCACAGCCGCTGGGTTTTGTGGAGAAACATGTCATGTGATCTGTTTATTAAGACAAACATCTCTACCCTGTCCTAGGGTGTGAAGGGTGACTCAGTCTGAGGTAATCAGTTGGGTCGACTATCTCTTGCCCTTCCTCATAGGCCTCCTTCCGATCCCAAGCCCTTCATCTCAGAGGGGACTTAGGCTCAAGAAAATGGGTTACAGGGACATCTCCGAATTTTACTCCATCTTTTTAAAATTCTCAATAAATCACACTTCAGTGAGTCCATTTAGATCATGCAGGGGGCCTCCCCGGTGGCGCAGCGGTTGAGCGCTGGGTTGCGAGGCTGCCCGCGGCCTCTAAGGCACCGGTTCGATCCCCGGCTGCTCCCCGGCCACCGGAGGAGGGTCCCACATGGCGCGCAGACCTCTCCTGCCGCCCGCTGCTCCCCTCAGCAGTGTGCCTCGGCCCTTCTGCCTGCTCTGCTCCCCGCTCTGGCTCTGGTGAATTCTCTCACCCTCCCACGCTTCTGACTGTACCCAGTGCTTGTATAAACAAAACAAACAAACAAAATAAATAAATAAATAAAACATGCCTCTATAAAATAAAAAAAAATAAATAAAAAAAAAGATCATGCAGGGAAGAGAAATTAGATACTGTACTCCTAAGTCAAGTTTGGCCAGCAGAATATTACATTTTTCAGATCATATATAGTTCATCCTTTTTGTTGTCATGACCTCATCAGATCTGTCTTCACAGAGAAAACTTCCAGTGAAACACTCAGCCTGAACCTGAAATCTCTGCTCAGTGTTGTTCCTTAGTATTCTTCGGAGTCACTTTGGCACGAGCATTTTGGTGCTGTGGCCAACCCCAAGCCGTATGTCTAGAGTTGCAGCACGTTGACCTCCCCGGACTCACTGATCCTCTGGGATCTGCTTTATCTCCCCTCAGGCAGAAAACAGAAACATATGTGAAGTGTGCCGTGGACCTGGACTGCTCTTCTGCTGTGACACTTGCCCAAGGTCCTTTCACCAGAAATGCCACATCCAGCAAACAGACTCCAGCGGGTGGGTGAGACTTTCTTGCTCTTCTTCTTATGCTGCAGCTCTTCCCGCCGTGCACGCTTGGCCTGCAAAGTCTCAGCCTCGGTCTGTGTGTCTCAGTGTGGAGGGAGCAGGTGCTTAAGCATCAGGATCAAGAAACATGGTCCAGAGCTGTTTCTCGGTGCTGGCAGGAGCCGCGTCCCAGGAAGCGAAATCTCTACTAGTCATATTAGGTGCAACAGAAAGAGGAGTCACCACCTTCCTGCTTGGTTTCCAGACCCACATTCTTTGATGAGGGATGACACCAGAATCAACTGCAAGTTTAAAGCATATGTGACCTGCTGAACATCACAAAACTGAAAAAGCTGGGGCAGTGACAACCTTCAGAAGGTCATCCCCACAGCTTGTGTCTGCCCCTACAAGCACAGAGCACCCCTCCTCGTAAGGGGAAGAACCCAGTGTGATCTGCCTGCTCCCACCAGTTCCCAGGGAATGAGGCCAACTCCGGGGTTCAACAATCCACACCCCCTACAGCTTAGAAATCTGCAGAGGCAGAGGATAGACCCCTCTTTTCTTGAGTCCATGGACAGTCTTCACCCTAACACCATGGACACTTTATCGGGGACCCCCTTGAGCAGCCCTGGGCTGGCCAGGAAACAGGCTGAATGACATCCTCAAGGTGGATCATCCCCACGCGGTTGTCCAGCGCCTGGTGGAGGAGAGTGGGAGCTGAGTCGGGGGCAAGTGAAGACGAGATGCTCCGCTGGTGGGTCTCCTCCCCGAGAGGCGCCACAGCACAGATTCTAGGTGTCAACACAGGCATGGCAGAGACTGAGGCCTGTCACTTGGGCTCCCCGCTTCTCCGGCAAAGTAGAGAAACAAGAGTTGGTTTCCTGGCTGTACCCTGGTCTGATGCTCAGCAAGACCCAGAACTCCAGTCCCCACGGGCCTCACTTCCGTCCTCATTCTGGGGAACGGGGCTCATCACCAGGCTGCAGTGGTGCTGGTGGGAACCCTCAATGTTGAGATGAGTCAGGGCCCCTCCCCACTGTGCACCTCACTCAACAGCCTGTCAATCCTGTGAGCACTAGAGTGGGGGGAGAGGGAAGGAATCTGTAGCCAGGGAGCCCGAATGGGGGCTTGATGCAGAGGCCTCCAGAGGGAAGCAGGAATGGGGCAAACTCAGTCATTTTTGAACAGAAACCGCAGCACCTGCAGGAGCAGCAGCAGAGTCCAGCGCAACCATCCTGGCTCACTTCTCCCCTGACTTCCCAGGGAACCCTGGAGTTGCATCTTGTGCCAGATAAGGAAGATTCAGAGAAGTTCCCCAGAAACCCAGCAACGCCATAAGGAATCCGAGGTCCTAAAGAGGCCAATGACGGGCGTGGACAAGTTGGTGAGTTGGGCAGGGAAGCGGAAGCCTCCTCTTTCTGTTTCCACCAGGCCAGAAGCCCAGGTGGCTCTGGAGGGTGCCCGCGGGTCGACTGCTCACCCTGCTGTGCCTGGGGCACATGCCCCGAAGACACTCACGCCCAGAGACTCACACTCAGGACCCAGGTTGGGGAGTTGTGTGATCTGTGGGGCACGAGGAGTCATTCTCTCCCAACAGCTGTCACTTAAAATCTCCTCTCTCTTTTGCAGAAATGTCAGTTCCTCCTCTTGAAGATCTTTTCAAGTTCACCAAGAAGCTCTTTAATCTCCAACCCCGATAATGTAAGTAACAGCAACAAAGCTTGGAATTGGTGTTTCTCAGCTTTGTGGCACGACTCCCGGGGTACAAATCGCCAATTGGCTGTGCCTGGTTGGTGGGTGGCTGAGGCAGCTGAGCCAGCCCTTCACACTCTGGCCGTAATCACAAGTACCACAGCCTGGGTGGCTTCAACAACCGACAGTTATTTCTCACAGTGCTGGAGACTGGAAGGTCAGGACTGGCGTGCCTGGCAGTCAGGAGAGCCTCTTCCAGGCTACAGACTGTGGACATTTCATGCCTCCTTAGATGGGGGAAAGAGAGGGAGAGAGAACTGTCGGGGTGTCTTTCTACGGGCACTAATTAGGATCCTGAGCACCCCAACCCTGTGACCTTATTATCTCCCACCCGCTCACACCACCACACTGGGGCAAGGATTCCATCGTGTGGAGTGGGGGGCAGGGACACGCCCACTCAGTCCATAGCAGGGGAGCAGGGAAGGCAGGACTGAAACCTGCTAATAGGCCTCCCCTGGCCCTTTTGTCACAGAGTGAACAGTTATCTCAAGGCAAGAGAAAGTTCATGTGGTTAAACAAAATCCGGCAAAAGTTTTACAATAACTTATACTCCCGCGTGGAGACATTCGTGCTGGACATGCGCCTCGTCTTTCAGAACCACAGGGAACAT
The DNA here is from genome assembly GCF_014898055.3 of Talpa occidentalis. Lineage (NCBI taxonomy): Eukaryota > Metazoa > Chordata > Mammalia > Eulipotyphla > Talpidae > Talpa > Talpa occidentalis. The sequence continues at coordinate 16,591 of NW_023605210.1, forward strand.
CACAGGGTAAGTGGGTCTCTCGGCTACGCTTTTCCTTTCCATTAAGTCACTTTGCCTGTCACCTTCTTGCAACCTGGAAATGTTACAACTCCCCTCAGCCGGTGGCAAACCCACACACACAATTAAATATTCTGGAGGTGTCTAAAGCCCCGCCCTCTGGGAAGGAGAAAGCACCTGCAGAGGGAAGTTGTCCTTGCAAGCAGGATCCTGGCCTCAGAGTTTCCTCACTTCTGGATGGTCCAGTGACTCAGACCAGCTCCTCACAGGAAAGGGAAGTGCATGTTAAAGGCAACGAGCACCTCCTGTCCTTGATCATGTTTTGAAGATCTAAGCCTCATTTTCTAAAATTCACTTGGAAATAACACTTTGAGAACAGCAATCTTTTATATTAAACAGGTTTCCAATTTTGCAAAAGAAATTTAGAAAAGTAAACTGGGAAAAACAGGCAGCTAGTGTTTTGTTTCCATCGAATTTCTCAAATTTCAAAATCTTGGATTTCTTTACATCTGGATTTCTAGTGTTTATCAAAAAGTTAACAAGGATTGTTACCTCAAGGGGTGAAAATAAAGAAAGTAGGAAGACAGAGGCCCTGAATGTGCTCTGGATGTTTCTGTGCTATCATGTTGTTACAGTAACATGTGCTGTGTTAATTGAAATAACTAGAAGTTTTAAGATGATCCCATCACTAAATTTCTGGGGAAGAGTTAGACTGCCTCTCCACCGAGAAGTGACCGTGCTGTAGGGAATGTAAGTTACTCTCACTTGATGAAGAGTTGGATGCTCTGAACCTCAGAGCCCAGCTCACTGGCCCTGGCTGTGACCACATCTGTCCGTGCTTGAACTTTTCAGGAAAAGAATTCCCTCAATCTGGGACTCCAACTGGAGAAACAATTTGAGGAGGATTTCCAAAGCATTTTTGCCATCAGGAAATAAGCAGAAGCATTCTGAGCCCATTCTCTCACCCCGCACCCACCCCTGCTTCCCCGGCCCCAGCAGCCACACCTGACCTGCGGGCGACCCCACGACCCCTCTGCCTGCTGCCGTGCAAGGATGTGACTCTTCTTCAGATGCTGTTGGTTGCCGTTCTGCTCACATAATAACACATATAATATACATATACATATATCTGCAAATAAAATTTCAAAAGGTCCTGTCAGTCCTTTAAGGAATAACTTGGAGTGGGACGTACAAAAGGAAATAAAGAATCTTTCTAGAAAGAACTTTATCCTGGGTTTCTATTTATTTGAATGTTTCAGTCTGTTCTCAATTAAAACTGTCTCTTCTTCCCTCTATTCCCCCACCCCCATCTAGGACGTACTCTTTTTTTTTCCAACACTTGGGTAGTCTCTAATTTTTTTTGTTTTTGTGCAAGTGATCTTTTTCTCGTTATACTTCATTACTGAGGATTATTGGAGGAAGCGACTGCTGTCTTGGTCTTTGGTTACTCCTTTCTGGCTGTAGCCTTTTCACCCAGTTACATCTTGAGGTCCATGCGGATGCTTAGCAGCTTCACTTTTCAATTCAGAGACTCGGAATTAGTACAGCTGGTGGTAGCATTTCCTGAGCGAGCACTAAGACCTCTGACAATTCTCGCTCTGGTGGGAATAGCTCTGTCCCCGCATCCTGGCGACCTCAGATGTCCACAGACACCACACAGGCAAGACTTCAGAGCAGCTGATCTGACCTATAGTCTTGGCGGGTGCCCTGGGGCCCTTCTAGAATCCAGGGGCATGGGAGACAGAGGAGCTGCTGCGAGGCCGTTGTCTCTGTTACACGGGTTGCCCTGTAACAAACATTTCTCCAAATAGGCAAATGGCCATGAGCATGTGAAAAGATGATCAACATTATTAGTCATTATGGAAATGTATATCAAAAACACAAGATACCGCTGCAAACCTACTAAGATGGCTGTGAAAGAGAGAGGAGACACAGAGAGAGAGAGACATTGGGGGTGGGGTGAGTATTGAGGATGTAGACAAATTGGAATCATCCTTCATTGCTGGTGCAAATATAAAATGGTACAATCATTGTGGAAACAGTTTGGCAGCTCCTTGAAAAGTTAAATCTAGAACTACCACATGACCTAGCAATTCCATTCCTAGGTATAAATACAAAGAAGGCAGGGATAGGCCAGATGTTTGTACATCAGTGTTTATATCAGCATTATTCACAGCTACCCAAAAAGTAGAAACGACCCAAGTGTCCATCGATAGATGAATAAATGTGTGTGCACATACAAAGGCACATTATTCAGCCATAACAAGGAGCAAATATTTTAGAATCTGCTACTGCATGAATGGGCCTTCAAAAACATTCTGCTGGGGCCTCCCTGGTGGTGCAGGCGGTTGAACGCCGCGCCGTGACGCTGTCCGCGGCCTCTGCAGCGCCAGTTCGATCCCGGCCGGCTGGCGAGAATTCCACATGGTGCGGCAGATCTCTCCTGTCTTGCCCGCTGCTCCCCTCAGCAGTGTATTTCTTCAGTCTGCCTGGTCAGCTCGCTGGCTGGGGATTGAACTCACGCCCCAGTGGCTGGTGGTAGCTTGATAGCCCTGAGACTTTAACCCCTGTTCAACCAGGGAGGCCCCTTAGCAGAATTTTTTTAAAAAATATTTACTTTTATACAAGAACCGGGGTACAGGCCAGATGCGCGGGAGGGTGAGAGGATTCACCTGGTTGAACAGGGTTAAAGTCTCAGGGCTATCAAGCTACCACCAGCCACTGGGGCGTGAGTTCAATCCCCAGCCAGCAAGCTGACCCACATGGTGGAGCAAACATCTGCTGTCCCGCCCTCTGGTGCCCTCAGCAGTGTATTTCAGTGGATCCTGCCTGTTCTTTCTCCCCACTCTATCTCTGGTGAATCCTCTCTCTCTCTCACACACACACACACACGCACACACACACCATGCACACACCTCTGGCCTATACCCTAGTTTATGTATGCATAAACAAATAAAAATAAATTCTTAAGAAAAAAAGAATAGTGAAATAACCCAGACAAAAGACAAACCTGATTCCACTTACATGAAGGGCCTAAAACAGGCAAATTCACAGAAACAGAAAATTAACTGTGGATCACCCAGGGCTGGAGCCAGAGGGAGAAGGAGTGGGGAGTTAGTGTTTAATGGGTACAGACAGTTTATGTTGGGGGGGACAAAGACAAAGAAGTTTTGGAAACTAGAGCAGTGATGGTCACCCAGCATCGTCACAGTCCTTAGTGCGGGAGGGTGAGAGAATTCACCAGAGCCAGAGCGGGGAGCAGAGCAGGCAGAAGGACCGAAGGACACTGCTGAGGGGAGCAGCGGGCGGCAGGAGAGGTCTGCGCGCCATGTGGGACCCTCCTCCAGTGGCCGGGGAGCAGCCGGGGATCGAACCGGCACTGCAGAGGCCGCGGGCAGCTTCGCAGCCCAGTGCTCAACCGCTGCGCCACCGGGGAGGCCCCAGGGAGGCCCTTCTTATACAATTTTTGCACTTGACTTCCAGGACAGGACCCTCTCTGGAATTCCCTTACTTCACCAACTGCTTGTTCCTGCCTGGTTCCTCCTCTCTTACCTCTAAGTTAAGAAGAGTTCAGGATTCTATTATAGTCCTTCCTGTCCTGATTACACTCATTCCTCAGAGAGCTCATCCTGCCTGACAGCTTTAAGTACCGTCTCTGAGTCGAGGTTTGCTAATGTACCACCATCCAGCCAGATGAGCTTATGAGAACCTCCTTGGACTACTTATCTCTGCCTGGAGCTAGAGTGAGCCTTAAAGTCGAGTCAGCATGAACTTTTCCCATAGGTTTGAACTGCTTAGTTACAGCTTAGTTAAATAGCTTCGTTTGACCACCAGATCTTAAGTCTCTCGACAGTTTCAGCATGACCAAATCATTCAATGTTGCTTTCTGAAATTGGTTTGGTTCTCTTTAGAGGTGCTGTAAACCTGCTGTGTAATAAATGATTCACACTTAGTGGCACACCAGAATTATTGCTTTCTTAGTCGTATGTGTAGTAAAAGTCAACATATACATTTATAGAATTTCTTAAATCTTATACTTAATTGGATGTTTCTAAAAATTGCACATGTGAGTCATGTGTATAACACGCTAAAATGCTTTAACTGATCTTCAAACTGAAAAAAAAATTAAAAATTGCAAATAGTTTAAAGATAAAAAATGAAGTATGAGTCAGATCTTGGCGCTCCTTTGTTTAAACCTTCCCCTGGCTGTTCCTTTGCCCAGAAAGTCAGTCATTAAACTGGTCTGCAAGGCCCCCTTGTGGTGGACTGTGACCTGCTCTGGATTCATTCTCAGACCCATTCTTGTGGTAAGAGGGTTGGGTGAGAAGTGAGACAGACCTGTGACCCCAGGCTAGTCAGGTTTCCCCAGAGCAGCTAAAGGGAACCAGAAAAATGTCACCCCAAAATACATTTTGACAAAAAATTATTTTTAGCTGAAAGAAATTAAGCAGCAGCAAACATGGGAAAAGTTCTCTTTACCCTCCCCTCTTCTGCCTAAAGGCAAGATATAAATTCTCCTTTTTCTAAAGACCAGAGGAATCTGCAAACAAACCTCACTCCATCTGTGCCTCCCGTATATTGACCTTCCCACAGTAGGCCCCTTGGAGACTTAAGACTGCTCTCCTCTGCCCTGTCATTCCCTACAGACATTTGTTCTTCAAAAAAAAAAAAAAAGATTTATGCATAGAAGAACTGGGGTATAGGCCAGAGGTGCGGGGGGTGAGAGGATTCACCAGAGACAGAGTGGGGAACAGAAATACACTTCTGAGGGGAGCAGCGGCGAGGCAGGAGAGGTCTGTGGCGCCATGTGGGTAGCTCCCTAGCCAGGGATCAAACTCAGGCCGCAGTGGCTGGTGATAGCTTGATGGTTGTTGCGTCGGACAACACCACACTGACAAGCAGGAGTCATGGAGCAGGCTGCACAATGCAGGATGCTGCTGAAGAGCAAGATCCTGGCCCTTTTATTGACACACGTAATTGGTTGTAAGGAGATTAAAGAAAGGGGAAGGGTGTAGAAGATTAGGGATTGTGAGTCTGCCCTCCAGGCACTTCTAATCCACTTGATGACACACCCTAATCCCCAGCCATGGTTCTAATCTTATCAACAAGGTGCTCCACTGATCAGCTTCTGGGGTCCCTTGTCATACATCGGTCCTCGGCCCCCTGGGCATTCCCGGTCATACCTCGTGATGTATAAGTGGGGAGTATGTGTTATGCATCGTTCCTCAGACCCCCGGGCATTCCGGACATACCTTGTGATGCATAACCTTCCCAGTGTGATCCAGCTTTGTGTCTGTAGGGTAAAGAAAAAATGCCAGGCTTTTCTGCCCTCCCACCATCAGGATAGATGATGGGTCCTCGCGGTCCTGAATGCATGCCTGATGGCGGGCACCTGGAGTAGGGTGTGGGCATAAGTAGATGGGATTCACCTGGGCTAAGACTGTGCTTTTAAGGGCGGCGTCACGGGGACGCCAGTAGAAGCCAAGAAGCCGAGAAAGAAGTAGCAGAAGCCGAGAGAGAAGCAGAGAACGCCGGAGAGCCCTGATAGAGTGAAGACTTGCTGGGGGCTGGGAGGCCTGCCAGCCTCCCGGCCCCCTAGCACCCCTGCTTGCCGTGTACCTGGTAATCCCAATAAAAGCCTGCAAAACCACTGAGGACTCTGACTCCTCCTTTACCTGGTCTGCATGGGATCATAGAAAACCTGCTCAGTGTCCATTCCTGCCTCTACAGTGTCCGTGTTTGATTTGAAGGGCTGAAGGGTTGGGCTCCTGTTTCTAACTGGCCGGACCACTTTGACCTTGTTTAGGTGACAAAATGGTGGCGGAATAGGCTACCTAGGAGCAGCAGACCCACAGATGGTGCTGAGACTATCGCCTGTGCCACCAGGGAGGCTCCCAGATAGATGTTCGTTCTTTGTCAAGGATGCCAACAGCTAAGTTCTAAGCTATTGCTTTGCATTAATTTTCATTGTGGTGCCGCCCCACGATGTGCACAGCGTGAGTTCATAGACTGTTTTTCTCCTGTAAATTTGTCTTTTTATCAAAGATTCCCCAGCAGAAAATACGAAGATAGGTGGAGGTCAAGTGTTGTCTTTTCCTAGACAAGACTGAGGCTAGGACTTGGGGATGGGACATTTATCTGAGAGATGGACTAGGACCCCTGGGCTGGAGAGGGAGAAAGGTCGACAGATGGCCCGTTCCTGCAAGCGTAGACATCTGGAGCTCCACCTGCTGAGACCTTTTTGGAAACCAGTGGTGCATGGTTCAGACCCTCCCTCAAGAGGGGTAAGTGACAGCACCCATGCGCTCACTCCCACCCACCACTGGCTGGGGCTGTCCCTGGGGCAGTCACTGCTGCTGGGAATTTCCAAGTCCTGCTGTTATAACCTAGCCAGATCCCACGGTGCCAAGGAAAATCTCTCAGGCAGAGCAGGAGAAGCCAGGCACCTGGGATGGAATGTAGAATGCTGAGAACTCCCAAAGCCTCCCCCCCAAGGCTGGGAGCACATACCACAGGCAGCTATTGTTACAGGGCAGCCCCTATATAAAATGGGGTGCCTGCCTGTGGGTCCTCACCCGCGTGCTTACAAGGGACTTATGAATACTCCACTGCAGGCACACATGAAAGGTTCATAAAAGGTTTATTTACAAGGGAAAGGGAATGAGGAAATGTACAACTCAGGGAGAAAATAGGGAAATAAAGTCTTAAATGCATCCTACCCGATCCGCCGACCTGGAAACCCAATGGCACTATGAGCCCCCACCCACCAAAATATTTGAAAACCTGACGTAAATTTTCTTTCAAATATTCCTCTCACCGCATTTTTTTGGTTGTGCTTTTATTCTGACCTTCCACCCTGTGTCCACCACTTTCTTCCCTCCTTTCTCTCTTTCTCGAGGAGATGTCTTTCCTCTCTACTATCTTCTTATTTTTGATTACACCTCAGTCTTTCATCCCTAAAATGAAGCCTCCTGAATGCTGAGCATCCTTCTGCTTTTCTCAAGTTTTCCTCCAAATCAACCTCTGTGCTGCGTCTCCCCAGAGCCCCCAGCAGTCTTCTTGAGCCACAGCCATCTCAGATTCTTTCATTATGTTTTTCTGATGGAATTCCCTTATAATGTCTTGATGGTACATTGAGTTTGGCCTCAACCTCTTCCTGGTGGTGTCATGGCGTCCCCGTGTGGTTATTATGTGTTTTCCTGGCTCTGTCCCCAGGATGAGCGCTCCCTGCTGTGTTCTCTGTCGGATCCTCAGTGCCTGGGCAACGTGATAGTCAATAAATATTTGTTGAACAAATAAGTTAAGGAAAATTGAGACTGACTCAAAATGTCTCCAGTGCCTTTCATATATTTTTCTCAGAAACATGCTTGATTCAAGTACTCAGAGACTCTGTGTGTGTGTGTGTGTGTGTGTGTGGTGTGTGGTGTGTGTGTGAGAGAGAGAGAGAGAGAGACAGAAAAACACAGCGAGAGAGAGGATGCGAGCTAGCAAATATGGCAGCTGTATCAATTCCAGCTTTGTGTGCCCTGTACATGTTCCCTTGGGGAACTCTGCTTCCTCTTCCTACACCCTTGGAGCTGTAAACTATGGGACACTACACTGTGTCCAGCAAGGGTAGGTATTTGACCTGAGCTGGACAGTCAGCTGCTTCAAGACTTTCTGCTGAAGCCTCTCTCTCCTTCTGAAACACCAAGTGTCATTTCCAAGTGGCCACTAGTGGCTGCCTTTGCTTCAAGCAGGAGTGAATGAAGCCAAGGGGAAGAGACAAACGAGGGACAAAGAACCTAAGAGAGGGAGCATGATGGCACCATCCAAGCCCCTGGAGGAGCCAAACACCTTTCAGTCCACTCATTTCAGGTGAGTGTAGGGCACGTCACTTTTCTCTAAGCTTTTATTTGGATTTCTATCATTTTCACTCAAAAAAAAAAAAAAAAAGAAAGGAAACAAAAAACCTGACCAGTATTTCCATGTCTTGCTCCCTCAGACAGAGCAAGCTACTTTACTCCTACTGCCCCTTCCTTCAACACAGTCAAAGGATGGTGAGACAAGATCTTCTCTGGGGTCATCAGTTGGTGGTCTGGAGCAGTAGGGGGCCATAGGGGTGGAGAGAAGAACGAGGGTGAAATGGCACTACAGCACCTTCATCTTTACAGAAAAACCCGGCAGTTAGTGAATTAGGATTTCTACATGTGGTTCAGCCCTGCCTGTCAGAGTTTTGTATCAAGGCTTGGAATTCGAGTCTAGGTGTCAGTAAAATGGGGTGTTGTCTCCTTGGACATGAACCCCCATTGAGCCTGTCCAGAGCCCTGCACTAAGCAGCCTGCATCTTACGAAATTGCTATAGGCAGAGGAAAGAATGAACAGTACAGCCTTGGACCCCTCCAACTGGGAAAACTGTCCATTAAAAGCTGTAAGCAATTTTTTGTCTCCAAGAGGTGAGGTCTGAATTCACTTTTGGAAGAGGCCAGTCCTTTGGTCTGAAAAACCGCCTCCATCTTCCCTATGGTAGTCAGAATTTTGACCGCTATGACTTTCAGTCTTTTGATATTGCACCCGTGATTATGTTACCTGCACGAGAAAAGAGACTTCACAAGTATTATTAAGGCTACCAACCACTAACCTTGAAATAGGGAGAGGCTCCTGTATCCAGGTGGGACCAGTGTAATCACAGGAGCCCTTGAAAGCAGAAGGTAGATTTCAGAATATGAGAAAGCATCCACATGCCACGTTGGTTTTGAAGATGGAGGAAGAGAACCCAAGTCAAGAAATGCAGGCAGGCTCTCGGAACTGAGAACCACCCCCAGCTGACAGCCAGCGGGACGTGGGGACCTCAGTCCTGTAACAGCAAGGAATTGGATTCTACCCATAAGCTAATTGGGGTTGTCAGTTGGTGGTCTGGAGCAGTAGGAGGCTGTAGCAGGGTGGAGAGAAGAAAGAGGGGTAAAATGGCACTATGTTAATTAAGGGATATACATTTTTTTTGAGGCTGTAACACGACTGTACTCTTAATAACCTACAGTATAAACTCTATCTGCAGTGGGAACCCAAACATTCTTGTGACGCCCTTATTGTGATGTTTACTTTTTGTTGGTCCTGGAATTGAACCTGCACTATCCCAAGGTGTGTCTGTATATGTGAAGGTATGAAAATTGTTCTGAGATGTTATTAAGTAATGAAAGCAAAGTACACAAGGTGTTAGCATATAATCCAGTTTGAGAGGTTTTAAAAATAATTTGTGTGGATACCATATACATAACCCTTCATGAAAGGCCATTTTTATTTTACACACTTTCACAATTCTCATTTTAACCACATAAATATAATGCTTTGTTTTTTAAAAGCCCATTATTTTAATGAGACTAATAATGTAAAAGATATAAAACTGACAGAGCAATATTATTAAGTGAAAAAATCAGATTATACAAAACAGCAGAATATAATAATCACATTATTTCATAACCCTATGGATTCTTTCTATATATATGTCTCGTGCATAAAAATACCCTCTGGAAGAATCTGGCCAAAATATGAGTTTTGGAAGTTCCAGCAGTAATTGTTTTCCATTTTTCTCTTGAATTATCCCTCGTCCTTCAGCAGGATTTCTCTATCTTAGCACTACTGGCATTTGGGGTCACATAATTCTTTATTGTAGGCACTGTCCTGTTGTTATAAGATCTTTAGCACCATCACTGACCTGTACCCACTAGACGCCCTAAGCATCCCCCAAATGTGACAACCAAAGTGTCTCCAGAAATTGACAAGTATCTCCTGGGGGATAAAATTGCACCCCTTACCCCACCCACTAATCTGTAATAACAGTGATTTATTTATGGAATTTAAAAGTTATATATATATATAGACTGGATAGAAATATAGACGACAGAGAGAAAACGCGAAAACTGGAAGTAGGTAGGTAGCTAGGTACGTACGTAGACAGACAGACAGGACGTTAACCGGATAGAGGAGGAAATAGAAAGAGGGAGTATATT
>NW_023605211.1:0-26573 GCF_014898055.3 Talpa occidentalis
TCCCCTCAGCAGTGTATTTCAATAGATCTGCCTGTTCTTCTCACCACTCTGCTTCTGGCCAAATCCTCTTCTGCCCCCGCACTTCTGCCCTACATCCAGTACTTGTACACATAAATAAATCTTTAAAAAAAATTATAGTGATCCTTTAAGCCATGGGTTAAGTTATAATATTTATTTCCTTGTGTGGATGCCAATTCTAATTGTAAGAAAATCACAAGGTTCGGCACTTGGTTATATTATAATTGCCCATATATGTTAAAAATCACTTCACCAATTAGATCAGAGACTTTGGGGGCAGAGATCTTGTTACAGATATCTTTGCATCCTCTTAAACAAAGCAGGCATATTAACAGCCAACTGCTAGAGTCCAGCTGAAGAATGGGCTGTGGATAGTTTCCAATATTTGTACTTTTCCATTTATTATCTGCAAACAATTAGCTGGTATTGAACATGTTTTGCCCATGGTTATATTGGAAATCAGAGAGCAGGGCTGGCATATAGCTATGTGATTGCTCCTTCAATTGCTGTAATTTTTACCACCTGCAAATGTAAATTTCCATTTTTCTGAACAATTTGACCATATTTAACCTGTCCACTGTATCTTCTCAAAATGAACAGAGAGAGAGTGGGAAACAGTGGTGATAATTTAGGGGGAGAAATCACAGGGATTTAAAATGACATTCTGGTGAATTTACATCACATTTCTGCTTAAATATGGGAAATGACAGATTATTGAAAAGGATACTCAAGCATGTTTCAGTTTTCATTAATACCAATAATCTTGGGACTCTGTGAAGTCCCCTGCCTGCCCTTTGTCCTTTGTCTTCAGATTTTTGCATTGAAGTATTACAGTTCTTAGAATCAGATATTGAGATTGACTACAGGTTACCTACTTAGTAAATGATGGAGATAGTAAAGAAACACATCCTAGTAATTGGCAACTTTAAATATTTAACATGGCTGGTGGACTATCCTCTAAGAATGGGCCAAAAAGTTACATTTTGCAGAATTATAACTTCTGATCTCTTGGGAAAGTATTCTGGACCTGGCCCCAAGTTGTGAGTAAGAGCTAAGATGGGAAAATTTGTGTGTGTGTATGTGAAACCAATAAAAAAAAATCGTCGTAAGTCATGCTGAAACCTGCATAAGACTTTTAAAAGTGTCTCATTTAATTTTTGCAAAAGTAAATTGATTCAGTAAATTTGGGGTGGCTCTGGAGAAGTTGCATTTCTAATTTCTTAGGTGAAGCTGTTGAGAACCAGTGGGTTGAGAACCAGCGGTTGAGAACCAGTGGGTTCAGTCTACTCAGCAATATGAATGATGACTAAGAGCACTGTAGCAGCACATTTTACTATCAAAATGTTAACCACTAGCGTTACATAGAACATAACCATCAAGAAAATAATATTCTACCACAGCATGGCAACAACACGAAAGAACAGCTTTCTAACAGAGGCCAAGTTTGTTAGAAAGGGTTTAGACTTAGGTGAAGTCTTAGAAAAGAGGGGTAGCTTAAGATTACAGCAGGCAGAAGAGGATTCAATTTTGTGCTGTTGGGGTGCTCATGAGGACTGTGTGACTCCAGAAAGCTAAGGTAGTTTCAGGGTTACCACAGTAGTCCAATTTGACTGATACCTTTTATTAAATAATTAAAAGTAGCTAGTCTTTTCAAGAAATACAAATTGAAAATATGCTCTGCTTCTACTACCACTAATGACAATGTATATGGAAGGTCATCCCTTGTTCCTAGTAGCTAAGTTTACTCGATGTGCACGTTTTGGAACTATTTGCCCTTAGAATCCAAGTAAATGGAACTACTTTTGGTGCTTGAGGAACCAAAAGCTCTGGGTCACGATCCAAGACTAGTCCACATTATTATAAATTATACCCAAATTATAAATTGTACAGAGTCCTTAGCTTTTTCAAAACTTCAGCCTCATTTATCAACTGATGCCTCTAGGGGAGCAAAATTACTTACATCATTAAAACTTCATCGAGTAATAATTTTATTATAGTTGTTAATATAAATAACCACAGTAAATAAGTATAGGGTAATTGATTTGATCTTGGTATCTCAAGGGAGCCATTATTTACATTTGATATATAAAATCAGGACAAATTTATTGGAATTGCAAACTGCATATCAGCTATCCACTTGGGCGTGTTAGAATTTGTTTTAGGTTTACCACATTCCCTAACTGAACTATATAAGCAGGAGTGCTTCAAAAAATAAGGCTTCACAGCTAAGGTTAAATGATGAGGTGTCACCTGGCATGCCAAGTATCTTTTTGCTTTTCTTTGCTTCCCTTCCTGACACCTGAAAAAAAGAAACACCTCTTTGAGTAAATATAAAATGGAACTCTTCTAAGACTGGAAAAAAAGAGGGGGCATGTGCTAAAGACAAAAGCACCCCTTCTTTTGAGTGAGCAGGCAGTGCCTTCAGCCCTGTTTGATCTGCCTTCACAGAACATGACAAAAATCTTCATTAGATTAATGTCTCCATTCTTCTACCAACAACAGAGTAAGATATAGCCTGCCAGAGTAAATGAACATAATATAATGAGTGACGGGAAAATATATGTGTAATACTGAGAGGTCTAAATACCTGTAAGTGGAAAAAAGCATAAATGTTTTAATTAATTTCCTAATGTAAAACACAGCTGCAAAATGTTGGCAAGTCTCACCCATTTTAAATTGTGACATGAAATCATGCCACTTAATTAAGTCTTAACGCACAAAACTATATTTTATTTACTTTTTATGGAATATCAGCATTTAAAGCTTTCTATTTATGTGTGTAAACACTTTATAAATTACTTGAAATGCTGAAAAAATATCTGACTACTACTAATCGGTGGTTACAACAGTTACAATGCAGCAGTTTCAGTTTCAATAATGAAATGCCTTTTTGGTGGACTCCTGCTGCTATGTGAACTAGCTCTAAGCTATTAAAGTAATGAGTCCGGACAGAGTCATCCGATCTCGTGCACAAAACTAAAGGAGGACTTTGCCCACAATTTCTAGTACCAGACTAGGACCAGAAAGACCGGGGGCGTTATAAAGCCTCTGGACTTTCCCAGCCCCCTTCCAGAAGTTCTCGGTTTGCTTTTTCCAAGTGAGGGATTGGAAACACGGTATTACAGCGCCCTCTGCAGGTCAGAAGTTTTGCAGTCACTTAATGAGCATGGCAGCAACACGAGAACTGTCAAAAGCCAACACATCAGACCTCACTGGAAAGTTGCTTGTTGACAGTGATACTTCCAAAAGGCTCACTGAAGTATCTCCTTCTGTTAACTCCTTAGGGCCTGCTGCCTTGATAGAACAATTTCTGCAGTCCCCAAGGAACCCTGCATAGCTGAATGTTAGGGAGGACGCTGGCTTCATCATCATAACCATCATCACAGCAATTCTTAAGATTATTCATGAGTCAGCCATTCTGAATGGCTGACTTTAAAAAGCAATTCTAGCATATCTGGGCTTTTGAGGGCTACATATTGAAAGAAGGAAGAAACTAGTAGTTATGTGGACAAACACCATAATTTCCTCAGGCAAGTTTTTATTCTAATGAATGAAGTGTAGGCCTAGAAAATTTAAGTGAATTTCTTAAGTATTTTAGGCAACTTAGTTTGTGTTTTTTTTACAAGGCCCTTTATATTGTGTTTTAAACTTTTTGGCTGGAGTGGCTATAAATTATTGAAAGAAATCCATATGTGGAGATAAATATGAGGAAGTGTGCTAAAGACAGGACAAAATAAAACAAGCTCTTGCTTTCATTTAGATTGTACTTTTCAAACCACAATTTATGTCGGTTATAAAATATTCTTCAAGTCAGCAAAATAACTAACTTTTAATAGGATTTTTTTTTTCATAATATGTTCAAGTTAGCAAAATAACCAACAAGTCTCACTAGTGGGTGTTTTTTTCCCCCCTACAATAGTCAAGAAAATATTAAAAGAGGAAGCATTTGACTAAAATGTTTCCTCTTACTGTTTAATCTGTGCCAGGTAACACATAAACCTCCGGAGCACCCAGAGATACACATGCTTCTGAATAACTCTCTAAGGGGTTGGGGCCTTCTCCTCAAAATTCCTCACCCTGGCAGGAAACATTCTAGTCTACTCTCACCAGGAGCCAGAATAAGTGGGAAAAAAATGGGACGCGAAATGAATGAAAAAAAAATTGTAATGTTATATTGTATATGATAAGATTTCCTTCCAAGGACTTTTAATTGGTTAACAGAATTATTTTGAAAGACCTGTGGGGAGTTAGAAGGAGACAGTGGTCTGGGGTAGGACTTAGACTGCAGTTATTTGCACAAGTCTCTACAAGAGTTCCCCGGGGAATCTGCAGACCGACCAATCCATCCGACCATGCATCCTGCGGTTACTTGGCATATGTGACTGCTATTTTCCCCAGCACACACATTCAGGGTTGGAGGTTTTCTCCTCTCCTCTCCTCTGTGGTGTAGACAGGATCAGCATGTTCTCAGGGTAGTGTCAGCAAAGGTTTTGTTCCAGTAACAGGACTCTTCCCAATGAAAACCCAAAATTAAAACGTTGAGTTTCCAGCTTTGCTGACTTCAGAAACAAGTGCTCTCAGCATGAACTGTCAACAGTTAAAGTTAAAATGGGGCAGCTGCTGGCTCCTGTGGAATCCTCTCCACACACCCCATCCCAACCGCACAGAGTTAAATGTCAGACATTATTCTACCAGACCTGGAATCCGGCTGCCAGCCCCAGCCTCCTTAGCTGGGCTTATCTCCCACTGGGAGGCTGGGCCGACTCCATGGAACTGCACGCTTCTCAGCAGATGTCCGGCTGCCAGCAACGGGAGCGAGACCCGGCCTGGCGCCGCCAACATTTACAGTCATTCCTCCCGCCCCTGCTCCCTGGTGGCCCCCAAGCCCAGTCCCACAACGCCTGGCCAGCCTGCCAACTTGGCCCACTGGAAGAGGACAGGTGATGAGGATTAAGCTGGGTGTATTTGCATATCCTCAGCACAGGGAAGGAAATTAACACCACAGCGACATGATTTAGTGGCTAAACTTAAACTGAGAAAGCCCTAGATCAATTTTTTGATCATAAGGAGACTGAGTCGAGATGTAAAATGCGACACATCTGGCAGGGATGGGCTAGCCCAGGGCTGATGGAAGAAACAGAAAGAAATGAGTTACTTTAGGTCCAAAGTGTTGTTTAAAATTTATACACAAATCACTAATGGGCTTTATTCTTAAGCAAGAGAAACGCCGCATGCGCCCCATTCTTGGGTGGGTAGGAGAGGCAGAGCTGTTTTGGTCATTGTTGTTGTCAGGGATCTGGATCACAGCCTCAACACGCCTTCAGCCCCAGAGCCCCCCCATGAAACTGCAGCCAAGTTCAGAAATGGTCTGGCAATTAGGTATTTCAGAAACCTAACATTTTATAGCATTTTTAAAAACTGTAAGTAGGAGTTTAAAGACATTTTAAAACTCTCTCACAAAGTAAATTAAAAAAAAAAAAAAGCAAAAAAAAAATCTCACAAAAGTTAAGTGTAGGAGGAAAAGACTGAATTAGTAGCTGTGGAGTATGTTTTCATCTTTCTAAAGCTTTTCCTTTAACAACAGCAAGAAGGGAGAGGATTTTTAAGAAATTGGGTTGACAAAAAAGTCATGACTTTTTTTTCTGTTTTCTATGCAAAAATGCGTCATGACTTTTCCAACAACCCAATAATTCAGACAACTGTGTCATCGGATAACTGAAGGAGGCAAGAAGGTGGCCAATGCTATTTCAATTTGCTGTCCTTTAAAGGTACCTAGAAAAATGGACATAATCACACATCTCTTGTCCCTGAAGTCATAAGGTGCATTCTCTGGCCAAATCTGCATAAACCGCTTTAACTTGCTTTTTGCTAAGATGGCAATGAATCCAGATCTAAGTAGGCACAAATGATGAATTGCCTAAAACCCAGGCACCACAGCCCACCAAGGACACAGTACTTCACCATCACAAATGTCTCCCTATAAAGCAATCAGCAAAATTATCTTAATTTTAAGATAAATGCCAGAACACATGAAAGACAGGGCTCTCCTCTCTAAGGCTGCCATCTTAGGCAGCTGTGTGCAATCAATCCACTATGTTGCTGTTTCATTACTCAAAAACTAAATTTTAGACTTCCTCTTGAAATATTTTGTGGACTATCGCTGAGGAGGCAAAGGCCATTTGTAGTCAAGTTTGGAGAATAAGGCATGTGATGCAGCCCCCAAGATGTCTAAGAGTAAAACTCACAGAGCAGCACTTATCCCAAACAAACAAGACATGGCTATGCATGGGCTGCAATCTCTCCTGGGGACTGGAAAGTGCTTTTGAAGGCATTTCCACAACAACAAATGCAACATGTGTCGAGCAAAGGGAGAATTACTTACATGCACCTGCAAATATCTCCCTATGTGTCAGAGTGAAGGAGCAACGCTCTCTAGAATGTACATACTCTGCTGTGTGTGTGGCAGCAAGTACAGAAAAGGCCCAGGAGTCCTCAGACTTGATTATGCACTCTCCTACTTGTAGATTGTGCACTGAGGTGACTCAGATACAGATCATTCTTCTGGAGAGACTGTGTCTATACATATACATATACATACACATACGCATACACATACATTACGAGGAAGGGTGTAATAGAGATTTTGGAAACCTCACTACAGCCAGGTTGGACACAACTCTGCCTGGGTGATGAGACTCCCCGAAGGGAGAGATGTCACTACAAGGGCAGGAAGGGTAAGGACGGGTGACCTAGGCTTAAGATGGAGACAAGGGCTGGGTTGGGAATACCATGTGACCATGTTAGAACCACCTCTGTATCCAGCTTTCTGGGTGTCATACTTGGTTTTAAGACTAAAACCAAGCATTGAGGCTAAAAATAGGAGTATGAAGCAGCCATAGTCTCCGTGCCTTGCTGTGGACCGCGCCTGCATCTGTCGGCTCACCTCGAGCACTAGTCACAGGCAGGATGCACCGGCAACAGCGGCGTTGTGCCAGGAAGGCGGCAGGGAAGAGGCTGGCTTTCTCTTTCCCCCTGGCAGCTGAAGGTGAGACTAATCTTTGGACTGAGCAACCACTGGGTTCTTGAACAGTCTGCCAATGTTAGGGAGAAAACCTCAGACTTTCTGCAACAGAACATGTGGCTGCTCTACCAACTAATGGGGAAGGTGGAGACACATCAGCCTGTGAGTACGTGGGTCTTGCTATTGTCATCATCCTTCATCTGTTGTCTTGCAAATACAAGGCTTCACAAATATGTCAGTGCATATGAAGATTTCAAGATCCTCACGACAAAATCAGTGGTGTGAATAGGAAAAGTGTTAGGAGGCCCATTCTTTAGACAAGGAAATCGAGGCATGGGATGATTAGAGGTAGTGCTTTTTTGGACTAGGAGCACAAGAATCCCTCCAGGCTGGTGTCTTCCGTCATTCCACGCTGGGGACTGACTGCAGAGGCCAGGCTTAGTGGCGGGAGGCAGCCAAGGAGCAGACTTGCTGGGAGGGGCCGTGCACTTGGCAGCATTCACAGGCAACAGCAGCTTTGTTGGCAGCCGACCACGGTGCCGTGGGCACTCAGGGCAAGAGGTCTCCCCAGGGAGATGGTTCTGCAGTGGACACATCTCCCTTTCATCTTCATGGTGTTGCCAGGGCTAAAGACTTGGATGATTTTTCTGTGAACTTCTTTGGGTAACACCCAAGGTCTTCTTGAAGTTGAGGAAAGCAGGGGAGAAGAGGCTGACCACTCCCATGCCCTCAATACTCAAAAGTTTAAGGGCACAATGGTAAGTAGCTGAGGCTGTTTCATCTCCTTGTTTCCTAAGATTCCCGGAGGCAGTGGCTGCAGCTTTCTCCTGATCGATAATTCCTTGTGGAGTCCCTACCCCAAGCCTCACCCCTGAAGTTCTCTGTGGGGAATTTACTATAGAAATGAACCATGAAGCACTTAGACTGGGAAGGTCCTTTCGAGATGAGCTCAGTGGAGCAAACCATTATGCTCTGCTGTTTTAACCCTAGCCTGGCACCCTGGGCAAGTTTCTCAACAACTCTGTGTCTTAATCTAGAAAATGGGGATGATATACCTTCCTACTAGATCTTCTGTAAGCATTAAACTCTGTAACAGAGGTACTGTGCTTCGAAGAGCATACTCACATATACACATGTAAGTAACAGTACTGAGCTACCGCGTTGCTTTCTCCCAAGGAGTGAAATTTCAATTTTTTTTTTTTAAACCCCCAACTAAATGGCGAGCCTGCCAAGGACAAGGACTATGATGTTTTATATAGAGTCAATAATCCATACCTCTTGCTTGAACAACACTCTCATAAGACTATCTACATTTTAAAAAAGCTCTATGGAGAAAGGCTACAGAAAGGAATAACTCATAATGGTGGATTTGGGAACACAATTTGGGTAGGAGGTTCTGTGCACTCTTTAAATCATTCCAAATGCTAATTAATATTCCACAAGGTCAAAACCAATTCTGGAAGAGTTTCTTCCCATCAGTCAATTTTTAGGGACCCTACAAGGAAAACAACTCATGTTACATGTTATTGATAAAATGAAATAACAACTGAATCTACCAGGCCCACATACAACAGGAGGTCATATAACTTTGTGTCAACATGTTTGTGTATTATCTGAATAGTTCATTTGTACTGAATTATACAATACATATATTTACTGAAAAGCAACAGACTTGTACCAAATTGAGTCAAATGGTATGTGATTGCTATACTTAAAATGTTCACATTATTTTGAACAGAGGGATTTATTTTCTCCTTGTAGCTTCTGGAAGTCTGGACCTATCTGGTTTCAGTTAGGGCAACAGTGTTTGGCCAGCATTTTCTGGTACATTTGAAACTGTTGAACAATGAAAAGTAAAAACATGCAATTGCCAGCACAGCTTAAGCCTAATGTGGATATAAACACAGTTAATAGCACTTTATTTAGATTCTACTTTATTATTCTAAACTTTCATAGTAATTTTGAATCACAATGCATTAACAAAATTTTATTAGGTTTCCCAATGGAAAGTTAGTTGCAGGCAAGGCCTTTTATGGCTCACTAAAGTTGATCTTAGATTTACCTTCCAACACAGAAAACAGAATTGCTAAAAAGCTTGCTTTTGTTAAGTTCTAATTTAGTATGCTCTCAAATATACTAACTAACTCTTTCCTTTGCTCTTTGCTAGTGCCCTCTATTGTATTGTGCAACTACCATCTTTAACAGTCTATGACGCAGACTTTTTAAAAAAGGTTTTGGAGTCAGGATGCTTTTATTGGTGCATTGGGGGCATCAAGGGGACAGGGGGCTCAGAAGCCATAAGGCAGCATGTCCTGGGACCCCAAAGCAGCGGATCCAAGGCACTGGCACATCCATGGCTGGCAGGTCTTGGTACTCAGGTGGACCCGGGGGCAGCAGCCTCAGAAAAATGGCCAAGCACCCATAAGCTTCTCCTGTGGGACTGACAGGCTTCCTGCTGGTAGATCTCTGCAGTAAAGGCCTCCTCATACAGGAGGGTGACCACACCCTTCAGGGTGATCACATTGATGTAGGCCACAGCCACAGTCAGCAGCAGGCGGCAAGGCTGGCATCCATGGTGGCCCAGCTCAGCTAACTGGCCGTGCTGCCCTAGTATATGGCTGGTCTGGTAAATGGAACAGAAACGTAGTCACTCTTGCCTCCATGAGGATCCTGAACTAATCTGATAATCTAGGGAGGTTCTGGTGAAGCCCAGTGCAAAGATGCTGGAGCACACAAACGTGCTCAGCCCCGCACGGCAGGGGTGGAGTTTTCCAGGTGCTCTGGCTTGGGCTGCTCAGCATGGCCTGTGTGAAGCAGTGAGAGTCCATAAATTCAGAAGCAGAATGGCATCACCTAGGGAGTAGCAGGCCAGGTAGGGCATCTGAAGGCCTTGATCATCTTGCAACCACATTCCAGAAGAGTGGGTTGAAAGCCTTGGCAAGGATGGCTGCCACAAAGTAGGAGTCCAGTGGCCCACATAGCCCAGCAGCCAGGTTGGCTGTACCTGTCACACTGGCAGCGGTGAGGCCGGAGGAGCTTCAGACTTCATGGAGCACATGTCGTGGCAGCAGGAGGGCAGGCACAGTCCTCACCTGAGGGCTCTGCCTCTAAGCATGGGCAAGGCTGGGAGTGTTCAAGATGATTGGAATTGGCAGCTCAGTTTTCTTGCAACTGAAATTATTATGAGCAACTTCCTCCCTTTGGACTCTTCTTCAAAACTTACATATATAGCAGTCTTCCAGGAGCCGCTACATTTTGTTTTACCATTTATTTAGTGGTTAAAATACTTCTCTGTGATTGAGGCTGCTGTGGCTCCAGTGGGCAGCTTGTGGCCTGAGGGATGACCAGCACATTGTGTGCTGTGGCCAGCAGGGGGAGGGAGCAGAAGTGGCAGCCACCCTATAAACTTCAGTGGCCAGGAGGCCAGGGACTGTGTCCAGCAGCCATGTGGAGGAGGTCCAGGCTCCCAGCAGGAAGGGAGGGTCATTCCGGAGTTTTTAACAAACACTCACTTACAGGGCATACTGCAGAAGAACCACTTCTACCAAATAGTATACTAGCCATGAAGAAGCTCCTTAGTTTGCCAGTTTCAAACACTAGTTTATGGACTGTGAGCATAATTTCCCAGCAGCAGAGTACAGTAGTGTCTGTGAGTGAGTTTAGAGGTGAACCAGGTAAGCATGGACAAATAACAAAGACTCGTGGCTCCTAATTTCTCTTGGGTAAAATGAGGTTTATAAAACCTGCACACCAGAGGAATGTTATTAAGGATTAAATGAGATTAAGGTATAAACTTTTTAGTAAAGTGCTTAGTCAAACTAAATATTCAAAGAAATGGTAGCATCACTACTATGCCCAAGAAAATGGAGTAGGAAGGAAAGAATGCATATAATAGTGTGAACAGAGCCTGGGAGCTATACATGAAAATATCAACTGTGGTTATCTCTGGGTGATGAGGTAGTAAATACTATTCTGTGTGCTTTTCTTCCCTGTATTTTATACATTCTCCAAAATGAACAGGTATTCTTTTGTGATCAGAACAAAGTTGCTATGATAGTAGAATATATCTTACAAGAAACTAGTAAAAGAAGAACACAACAAGAAAATGTTATTGCGAGTCTGACATCTGTCCTCCTGGTAGCCACTGGAACTTTCCAGTTTTGTCCTCCATTTCTCCCAAGAGGAACACAAAGCAAAACATGGTCACCCAGATGTTAATGGAAAAAGGGCACATATACAGTGACACAAAAATGTCAACATATCTTGTTCATTTTCAGAAATTCTGTTAGTTTTGATATAAAGGAAAAGGAAACATCAAACTGTCATGAAAAAAGAAATGGTTTAGTAGTTTTCTTCAGCTGCTTTCACAAGAACTCAAAATTGTAGATATTTGCTCTACTACCAAGAAAATGTTCATGTGATCTGTTTTATTTTTATTCTTTTCAGATGTGTTTATATCTTAACACTGTAACACAAATATTCCAACTAATTTTCTTCTATAAATTGAAAGCAGGGCCTCCGCTGGTGGCACAGCGGTTGAGCACTGGGCTGCGAAGCTGCCCGCAGCCTCTGATGTGCCGGTTCAATCCCCGGCCACCGGCGAGGATCCCACATGGCGCGACAGACCTCTCCTGCCATGCCCGCTGCTCCCCTCAGCAGTGTATTTCGTCCGTCTGCCTGGTTCTGTTCCCCGCTCTGGCTCTGGTGAATTCTCTCACCCTCCTGTGTTTCTGACTGTACCCAGTGCTTGTATAAATAAGTAAAATAAATCTTTAAAAAAAATTGAAAGCAAATTAAAAAAAAAAAAAAAAAAAAAGAAAGAAATGCTGAATGTTGAGAAAAGTACCTGATAAACAGCACACAGTCCTAAGGAGGGCGGTGACCTTATACCACCAACATCTCAGAATCCTCAAATAATACATGAATAGTGATTTCAAGTTCTTGCATTAACTTGTTTTCAGAAAACAATGCAGGCGTTAACAGTCATATCTGTACTGAATGTGAAACAGGAGACCTAAAGAGATAAATGATTTTCTAACTGTTCCTTTCTAAAGGATGTAGCAAAGGAGCATTTCTCCGTGCAGTGATAAATCTTTTGTCTTCTGGAGGGTCATCTACAAAGAGATGAGATGGAGGGCACACAAAGGACTGGACAGTAAATATTTTGTTGTCCAAGTGGCCCCTGGCTCACTTAGTGAGCCGAGTGGTCTCTGTTGCAAACACTCAGTTGCAGCGACAGAGTGAAACAGCCAAAGGCAATTAATTCATAAGGGATTAAATGTGGCTGCATTCTAATAAAACTTTATTTACAAAAACGGGGGAGGGGGAGATGAGATTTGGCTTATTAGTCACAGTTTACTGGGCCTTGAGCTAGAGGGGCTATTAAACGACAAAATCACTCCCTAAAATCTGTATTCGCAAAAAGATAAAACATGTGACCATCACATTAGGAGAGTAAGCTCTGCTTATGGGGCTAGCTGCATCTGGGGTACTCTCATGCAATGCATGTGTGTTTGCACATGACAATGATACTGAGTTTTGGTGACTTACCTGGGAAGAATTCTCCCTGAGTTATCATGAACTGAGTCTGGAGCAGAGACTCATTTGATGCACTAACAGCAGGGGCCACCGTGATTTTACAAAGGGGTAAGGGAGTAAAAGATACAGAAAAGAGTGCAAGGGCAGACAAGAGTTATGTCAGTATGGAGAGTAAGAGAACAAGAAAGCCAAGACTTGGGAAGGTCTTTTGCAGATGGAGGGGAGAAGGCAGTTAGTTCCCTAAGGCATTTCCCCCATTTGTTCCTAAGTTCCAACTTGGATAAAATAATGCAGGAATTGTGTCAGTCTATGACTAATTAGAATGCTGTTTGAAGTAGCATAATCTTGGCTCTACAGCTATTCACGTGGAGAAAAACACTAGTGGTTGATAGGCCACATCATAAAGTGCTACTTTTTTGAAGACTTGCTGCGTAAATCACAGGCACTGTCGTCTGTAACGGAGGTGCAGGTGGGAGACACAGCACATGTTCTGTTCTCATTCCACTCTGAAACCAGCCTGAAACACTAAACAAAACTTATGATTCCCGACATGAAACACAGACTTTTTTTTAAAAGACTTTAAAAATGAAGGTTTTAGTCGCACATGGTTTATCCCAAACCATTTTAATGTATATCCATTTACTGCAAACTCATCTTTTCTTTAAATAGCTACAGCTAGAACTAAATCAAGACCAAAGATGAAAAAATGAAGTCTTTCAGATGTGAAAATGAACTCAGTCATGATATATTTAAAAGACTCCTTGCCCACTCTCCAGCAAGCCTGTAAGCTGAATTATTTTAGAATCATTTAAATGTGTAGTGACCTGCAGGCTACTGGGAAACGAGATTTTTTTCTTTTAGCTTTGAAGTGTACATTTTCATCGACATTGAAATTTTTTTTTACTCTTCTTTATGCTGATGGCGTTTTTGATATTCTACATGAATGTGATCAGGCTGAGCCAGACATGTGAAAATCTGATCTGTAAGGCCTGGCAATGGTGGCTGTCACTCACTCGGCATTTTATAGGCAGGCCAGGAGGTGCTTTACAAATGACACCAGGATGGACACCCAACAGTCTCTGATGTGGACATACTCATGTCTCTCCTCCATACTCACATGTGAGCTCAGACATGTAGAGATGACCATGGCTACCTGGTCCTAAATTTTTGTCATTCAGGATTCAAATCTGGGTCTGATTCCAAAAGCCATTCAGCCACACTTCCTCCTACTACAAAAATGTGATATATTCTTAAGTGAGTGAATACCAAGCAAAGATGAGATAAGTTATAAACATCAAATCTTTTGGCAGAATTATTCTAAGTTTCTATTACTGTACTCTCCACACATAAAAACCTTCAAAAGTTCCCACACCCGTTTCATTGTAAGAATAAATGAGCACTGTGGGAGTCTTTGAAATCTTGGGAAGAAATACTTTTATCCATTTATGGGGGATGATTGGGGGATGAATACAAAACTTGCCTGTGTTGTCTCTTAGTCGTTGCAGTTCGGATAACTTCTCTGGGAAAAATCTTTATTTAATATTTTTATACTTAGGCTTATATCCTTGTTTACGCTTTTCCTCTTTTCTCCTCTTGTTACCTAGGTTGAACTATTCAGAATCTCCTTCCTTTCCTTGACATTCCTAGAGTTTATTTTAAAAATCTCCTTAAACATTTCCTTTTACTTTCCTCTGTCCTCTAAAATGTTTTTTGAACCACCAATAACATTCAACATAAACAATCAACTACTTATATTCAAACCCACACTCATTAATATGGCATTGTTTCCTTCATTTGCTAATAATGCAGCTACAAAATTCAGCATCATTGTGGTTAGATAAAGCAGGGGGTCTAGGAGTAACCTGGGGCTGTGGTCACTTTTTTCTAAGAAAAGAACTTTTTTTTTGGCAATTGGTTTATGGTTTGGAATTTGGAATCCAACCCATTTGTAAGTTAGGAGTTGCTGTAAGTTGGAAGTGCATACAGTAGAAGACGGCATTTTTGATTGGTTTAGCATTCTGTGGTTTTGCTATTCAAAGACTTCTCACACAGCCACTTGAAAGTCAGTCCTGGTATTGCTCCCACGAGCTGAGGAAGAGCCCCTCCCTGTGTGGAGAGTAACAGAGCCAGTAAGTGGATTCACAGGCACAGAGAGAAGCCAAGGCAAGGCATGGGCCAAGAGAAATCCACACTTCCATTTTAACTTGGTAAAAAGCAAAAAGACAGAGGTAGAACAGAGACCAAGTCGCCTTTAAAAAAATGCCATCTCCTGGAAAACAATCCTACAAGCAAATGGGCCAAAAAAGAAAGCAGGAACAGCTATACTTATATCAGATAAAACAGATTTCAAACTCAAAAAGATAAAAAGAGACCCCAATGGTCACTACATTATGATCAAGGGGACAATACTTCAAGAAGAAATAACACTCATTAACATATACTCACCAAACGAAGGAGCACCAAAATATATCAGACAACTGTTGTCTTCTCTGAAAACAGACATCAGAGAAAACACATACGTAGTGGGAGACTTCAACACACCACTATCAACAATGGATAGATCAACAAGACAAAAAATAAGTAAAGAAACCAAAGCTCTAAATAAGGACCTAGAGCAATTGGGCTTAACAGACATCTATAGAACACTAAACCCCAAAAAAA
This sequence comes from Talpa occidentalis, assembly GCF_014898055.3. Lineage (NCBI taxonomy): Eukaryota > Metazoa > Chordata > Mammalia > Eulipotyphla > Talpidae > Talpa > Talpa occidentalis. Next base: position 15,239 of record NW_023605211.1, read on the forward strand.
CGGAGTACACATTTTTCTCAAGCGCACACGAATCATTCTCCAGGATCGATCACATACTGGGGCACAAGACAAACATCAACAGATACACCAAGATTGAAATCATACCAACCATCTTTTCTGACCATGAAGGCATCAAACTAGAACTAAACCATAAAAAGAAGGCAAGGAACTTTCCTACCTCATGGAGATTAAAAACCACACTACTGGAAGACCACTGGACTAATGAGGAGATCAAAGAAGAAATTAAAAAATTTTTTGAATTGAACGACAAGGAGGACACCAATATCCTAAATGTATGGGATGCAGCAAAAGCAGTAATAAGAGGAAAATATATAGCAATAGAAGCTCACATCAAGAAACAAGAAAGAACTCAAAGAAACAACCTAATCTCGAAGCTCAAAGATCTAGAAAAAGAACAACAAAAAAACCCCAAAACCAGTAGAAGAAAAGAAATAATAAAACCAAAGCAGAAATAAATGAAATTGAAACTAAAAAAACAATCCAAAAGATCAATGAAACCAAGAGCTGGTTCTTTGAAAAAATCAATAAAATAGACAAACCCCTAGCCAGGCTCACAAAGGAAAAAAGGGAGAAAGCACAAATAAACAGGATCATCAATGAAAGAGGAGAAATCACAACGGACACAGCAGAAATCAAAAGAATAATCAGTAACTACTATGAACAGTTATATGGAAACAAGTTCAACAATCTAGAGGAGATGGACAAATTCCTACAACTCTACAATCACCCAAAGCTAGATAAAGAAGAAATAGAACACCTAAACAGACCAATTACAATTAGCGAAATTGAAATGGTAATCAAAAACCTCCCCAAAAACAAAAGCCCAGGACCTGATGGATTTACAAATGAATTCTACCAAACATTCAGAGACGAATTAGTGCCTATCCTTCACAAACTCTTCCAAAAAATTGAGAAGGAAGGGACAATACCAAACACGTTCTATGAAGCCAACATTACACTAATACCAAAACCGAACAAGGACAACACTAAAAAGGAAAACTACAGGCCAATCTCCCTAATGAACACTGATGCAAAAATCCTCAATAAAATTTTAGCTATCAGAATCCAACAATGTATCCATAAGATAATTCACCACGACCAAGTAGGATTCATTCCAGGGGCACAAGGATGGTTTAACATCCGAAAATCAATCAACGTTATCCAACACATCAACAAAAAGAAATATAAAAACCATATGATAATATCAATAGATGCTGAGAAAGCTTTCGACAAAGTGCAACACCCATTCATGATAAAATCCCTTGAAATTCTTGGGATACAAGGAACATACCTCAACATCATAAAGGCCATCTATGACAAGCCAACAGCCAGCATCATTCTCAATGGTGAAAAGCTGAAAGCAATTCCATTAAGATCTGGAACAAGACAAGGATGTCCACTCTCACCACTGCTTTTCAATATAATACTGGAAGTCCTAGCCAGGGCAATAAGACAAGAGAAAGACATCCAAGGAATCCAAATAGGAAAAGAAGAAGTCAAACTATCACTATTTGCAGACGATATGATATTATACATAGAGAACCCCAAAAACTCCACAGAAAGCTAATTCAACTCATCAATCAGTTCAGTAAAGTGGCAGGATACAAAATCAACATGCAAAAGTCAGTAGCCTTCCTATACACAAACAATAAATCTGAAGAAGAAGAAATCAAAAAAAAACCATCCCTTTTGTTATTGAAACAAAAAAAATCAAATATTTGGGAATAAATCTAACAAAAGAGATAAAGACCTATACAAAGAAAACTATAAAACACTGTTAAAAGAAATAGAAGAAGACACAAAGAAATGGAGAGACATCCCCTGCTCGTGGATTGGAAGAATAAACATTATTAAAATGGCCATCCTTCCAAAAGCAATATACAGATTCAATGCTATTCCAATCAAAATTTCAATGTCATTCTTCAAAGAAATAGAACAATTATTGATGAAATTCATATGGAATCACAAAAAACCCCGAATAGCCAAAGCTCTCCTGAAAAAAAAAGAAGGGAATGGAGGCATTACACTCCCAGACTTCAAACTATACTACAAAGCCATAATCATCAAAACTGCATGGTATTGGAACAAGAACAGACATACAGACCAATGGAATCGAATAGAAAATCCAGAAATAAATCCACAGATTTATGGTCAACTAATCTTTGACAAAGGAGCAAAGACTATGCATTGGAGCAAAGAAAGTTTGTTCAATAAATGGTGCTGGGAAAACTGGGTCGCTACATGCAAAAGAATGAAGCTTGACCACTACCTCACACCATACACAAAAATCAACTCAAAATGGATTAAAGAACTAGACATAAGACCTGAAACCATAAAATATGTAGAAGGAAATATAGGCGAAACACTACGTGATCTGCACATCAAAGACATCTTTACAGACACATCACCCAAAGCAGTGATAGTGAAGGCAAAGATAAACAGCTGGGACTACATCAAATTAAAGAGCTTCTGCACAGCAAAAGAGACAATAACAAAAACAAAGAGAAACCCCACCAACTGGGAGAACATTTTTGCACCCAACACTAATGATAAAGGACTGATCACAAAAATCTGCAAAGAGCTGATGAGACTCAGCAACAACAAAGAAAATAATCCAGTCAAAAAATGGGCAGAAGAGCTAAAAAGAAACTTCTCTGAAGAGGAAATGCAAATGGCCAACAGGCATATGAAAAAATGTTCAACATCACTTGCCATCAGGGAAATGCAAATCAAAACTACCATGAGATACCATCTTACACCAGTGAGAATGGCACATATTAAAAAAACTAGCAACAACAAATGCTGGCGAGGGTGTGGAGAAAAAGGAACTCTTCTGCACTGTTGGTGGGAGTGCAAACTGGTCCAACCACTGTGGAGAGCTGTGTGGAGATTTTTGGACCTACTAAACATAGAGCTTCCATATGATCCAGCAATTCCACTCCTAGGTATTTACCCAAAGGACACAGAAACATCAATTCCAAAGAACACCTGCACCCCTATGTTTATAGCAGCACTGTTTACAATAGCTAAGCTTTGGAAACAACCCAAATGCCCAAAAATAGATGACTGGATCAAGAAGATGTGGTACATATATACCATGGAATATTACTCAGCATTCAAAAAAGATAAACACATGCAATTTGCAGCAACATGGATGGCGCTGGAAGGGATCATGCTCAGCGAAATAAGCCAAAAAGAAAAAGAAAAATACCGGATGGTCTCACTCATAGCAGGAATCTAGAAAACTTAAATAAGGGACCAGGAAAATGAATAACTATAAGAAAGTGAAAATCAAAATCAACAAAAAACTATGAACCAGAGACACTTTTAGGGAGGCGGGGGCGGGAGGGGAGGGATTGGGGTCAGAATGGGGGGGCTGCAATTGTATGGGGAATATAACAATAAAATTTATAAAAAAAAAAAAAAATAAAAAAATGCCATCTCCACCCCTCAAAATTCAACCTTTATTTTCCACCACACTTTTTTGTTTAAAAGTGGGTGGTGGCAGCCACCTTAAAAAGCTTTTGTTATAATTCCAAGTTTGAGGAAGAAATACAATGAAAAACTTCCATCATATAAGCTCCTAATTAATATACCAATGGAAAAGTCAGTCTTTTCTTGCATGTCCCTTCTTGGCTATAGTGTTTGCTCTAGGAACTATGAATATGATTCAATCCCACAAACATGACTGAGTACCTGCTTGGGGCTGGCTCTGGGGTAATCGTAGGCTAGATAGTAAAACAAATTTGAGACTCTCAGCTCAAGGAGTTTACAGTCCAAAAGGGGAGAGAAATATACACGAAGGCTAAACATAGTTCAAGGCAAATAGAGCTGCAGTAACGCTATTCGCTGTTAGATGCTACTTTCACATACTTCCATTTTTGAAATTTTTTTTTTTTTTTTTTAGTAAATATATTCAAATTCTGACTCTTACAGTCTGTCTTTACATGTGACCCAAAATGTTCCTGGTCAAAGTAGACCAAAGAGGATCAAAACCTTTTTATAATGCTCTAAAATCAATGGTTCATGGTCTAATAAAGGTAATATTTGATCTATAAAGAGAAATGTAAAGTAGCAGAATAATTTTGAGTTCAGACACAGAAGGCAAACATAACAAACAAGATTTGTTGACTGATAACTACTAAGCAGATTACTTTTCCAAAATAATACTTCAAGCACTGAGAAAGTAATACCTGGTTGAAATGTAAGCTCCAAAACCTCAGCAGAGCTGTTTTTATAGTAAGAAATAGTCTACAGTAAATCTTGCCTGGACTATCCTTGGGGACTTTCCAGTATATTAAAAAAAATGAGAATATTATGATGTTTTATGTTTAGGAAGAAGTACAAAGCAAAACAGGTAGTCTGGCTGAAGGTTTTCTTCCCTAGATTTAGATGTTTTGCTCTCAAATCACAATGACAACAATAGAGTCATTCTAGTGAGCCGTATTTGACTAAATATTCTTTACAGCTTTAGTGCTTGTGGATATACTGTATTTTTGCACACTTGTGGACAAGATGTTGGCTTCATTTTACAACCAACATCTTGTCCACATCAGGGGAGCTTTCTCACACAGACACGCATACCATGTGGGCTACCTGCTGAGCTCTGGCAAGCTTGGCAGACTGCAGAACATAATGGGAAGGCAGTTGGAGTGGAAAAAAACCTTCCTGGGAATTTTTTAAGTGGTTAAAAAAAAAGGCATACCGTTTCCTAATGTCCCACACTGTGAGCTGGCACAGGGAAGATAATCCAGGAAATGAGATGTAAAAACTGTACACAGGTTCCTTAACAGAAGAGGCATTTTGCAAACAGCCAACGCGAAGAATGCATTTCTCTTTAGGAAGTCAACCACTTGAAAGTTTTACTTTTTAATTAGCCACATGGAAGTTGAAAGAGCTGGAAATCATCATTAATTCCACATGGAGTTCTTAACCAGTTGCGCTCCCAGCTCTCACAAGCCGACATGCTCATTTGACAGTAAAGCATGAATTAAAAATAACCAAGTTAGAGAAGTAAATTCACTGGGTAAAGTCTTTAAGAATTTCAGTTAGATAAGGACCTTCAGTCAACTGTCATCTAAATGCAGTATTTTAGTTTTCTACTTTGGTGCGATGTTTTCCTCCAGTAAATTATGTGGCTTAGCAAAGCAGAATATAAATCCTCTAATTTTCAAAGCCAAAGAAAAAAAGAGAAAATGCAATAATAGTACCACCTTCTAAAGCATTTACTTGAGAGAAGTAAAAACTAAACAAAGGGTAAAAAGCAGTAAGGACTTTTCATCTTGCCACCAGGTACAATGTATACAATTGCTGCAACAAACACACTTTGACAGATGGTGTGTTGTCCGGTGGTCTCTGGAGCAGAGCAGTTATATTCTGGCTCCCCATCCCATCTGAAAAATTGGACAAAAATCAATCCAATCCACAGGAAAGATAATTTTGCCAAGTTTACAATGAATTAAAAATGGACAACGAACTTATATGAGAGCTAAAAACTGTACCACTTTTAGAAGAAAACATAAGAATAAATCCTCCTAATCTTGGGTCAGTTAGCTTCTTAGACACGACACCAAGGATACCATAAAGTAAAAAGGCAACCACAGAATGGGAGAAAATATTTGCAAATCATGTATCTGATAATAGAGTATATAAATAATTCTTTAGAGTTCAATAAAAAGATAAATATCCCAATTAAAAATATGAATATTTTCCAAAGGTATTCAAATGGAAAATAAACATATGAAAAAGTGCTCAGCATCATTAGTCACTAGGAAAAAGCAAATCAAAACCACAATGAGATTCTATATCACATTCCCAGGATGCCTTTAATCAGACCAATAGTCAATGATAAGTGTTGACAGAGGATGTGGAGAAACTGGAATCCTTATACAGTGCTGGTGGACCTTGGAGATGAGGACGTCTATAAACAAGAACCTGTTAAACCATGTTTCTTATTTTTCTTACTAATGCCATGAAATGGTGCACCTGCTTTGAAAACAGTTTGGGAGATCCTCAAAATGCCACTCTCCCTCACTCACCAATGGGTATCACTCATCAATGTATACCCACACAGAACATTATTTGGCATTAAAAACAAAGTACTGATACATGGCCAGAAGACGGATAAACCTTGAAAACATTGTTCTAAATGGAAGCAGCCAGACATGAAAGGTCATAGAGCATGAGACTCCATTTATATGAAATGTCCACTAGGCAGACGGCTAGAGACAGAACATGGAGTAGTGGTTACCTGGGATTGGGGACAGAGTAACAAGGTATGTTCATGTGATTTCTTTTAGGGGTCATGAAAAAACTCTGAAATCAGAGTGTGATAATGGTCACACGACTCTGTGAACATACCAAAACCATGAAGAACGTTAAGCAGGTGAAATGTATGATATATAAACTACATCTCAATGAAGTTGTTAAAAAGACTGAAGTGTTTTCAACTGCTACTCATTGGCAAAATGGAAGACATTGGTTTTTTTTTTTTAAAGATTTATTGATTTATTGATTGATTGATTGATACATACAAGCACTGGGTACAGTTAGAAGCGCGGGAGGGTGAGAGAATTCACCAGCGCCAGAGCGGGGAGCAGAGCAGGCAGAAGGACCTAAGTACACTGCTGAGGGGAGCAGCGGGCGGCAGGAGAGGTCTGCGTGCCATGTGGGACCCTCCTCCCGAGGCCGGGAGCAGCCGGGGATTGAACCGGCGCTGCAGATGCTGCCGGCAGCTTCGGAACCCAGCACTCAACCGCTGCGCCACCGGGGAGGCCCAGAAGATATTGTTTTTATACTATAAAGTCAACGGCCTTGTGATCCCTGTAGCTTTAAGTCCCTACTACCACATCCCATGACAGTCCCAAGCTTGGTGAGATCACACAACTGTGAGTGGCATAAATGTGGCCAGAACTTGGGGTGCCTGAGTTCTGGGGAGACCCGAGACCAGGTGAGGCAGCAGCACCTGGAGCACAACAATTTAGGAGGCAACCCCCTAGTTCCACACACATTCTTTCCATGTCACCTCCCCGAGACCTTCAAAATGAGGTTGTCTGTAAACAGGAATACTATCGTTCAAGCTTCCATAATTCCTTATTTGTTTTTCTTACTAATGTCATTAAAAACACAAGTTTTTCTCTTTTTACTCCAGAGAAAAGAGAGATGATCCAAAGAACAAGAAGTTAGGCAGAACTTGGAAGGAAAACCAAGTGAGGAAAAAATACATGCTTGCCGAGAGGACGTTTTCTTTCTCTGGAGACCCGAAGGAATGACACTGCTTATTGTAACTGTCCCCCTTGGCATGGTCTTTGTGACATGTCCACTACAGCTGCCAGCTCACCCGGTGATCTGCCAGCCCTGTTACTCATCTGTGTCTACACCAACATGCTTCCTTTCCATTGGTTGAGTTTCTTTGTGAGCACAATGAATAAAGGTTTCCATTACAGTAAACACAGTTTATTAGTGGACATCATATAACTGTTAGAGCAAATGTTGGCTTATTACTACTCAATAATCCTTTCTTTTTTATTTGCAAATTGATGTACTGTCTCTAAAGTAAGTTCAGTCCACACAGACCTTTGCAGATGCTTGGTTTATGTTCCATTCAGGTACAAAATATTCCTCAAGGAGAATGTAGGCTTTCAACCTTATTTTGCTCACCTGTTTACTTCCGCTGCGGTTGTGACAACAGGAGATGGTAGTAAGGATTCAAGTGCTCTTCCTCCTCTATCCTCACTACCTATGCTGCCTGTCGACGGTATGAAACAGCTCATTGGGTCATTCCTTCTGTTTACATGTTCTGATTTACCTGCTGTTGTCAATGATTCCCTGTTTATTATCCCCTCCAGAATGAACTACAAGCTTTAGGTAAACAAATCTTTATACCATTTCCTGCTTTACGTGTGGTCAAATATTTGCAATCACAGACATGCTTGGTAAGACCAAGTTTAAGGATCCCATTACACAGCAAATTAAATAGGTGCTCGGGCTTTACTGTTCTAACATTTAGTTTTGCTCTATTTGTTTCCACAGATAAGCGTTTTTTACTCACTCTTAAATCTTCACATGAGGTTTTGCCAACAGTGTTAGGTTGTCTCCACGTACTTCTGTTGCTTGGTATCAACTAGAGTGTCGAAGCCTTGCCAACTTTACAGTCTGGGTACACTTTTCAGAGGCCAGAGAGATTTGCGTATCGGGAAGAAAGCTACTGCACCCATGTCATTTACTTCACAGGGAAGCAGCTAAGCTTCTGGTTAACAAGGACTTCAGGAGAGTAATTCACAGAAAAGGCTTGAAATCCACTGGAACATTTGCCAGTTCTGTGCACTTTCTTGATGCAATTCTGACTCGATTGGGAGGTTGTGAGGATTAAATGAGGTGTGTGGTACTCAGTAAGGCAATAGCTCTTTTTGTTGTTAACTTTCGCCTTTAGGATGCTCCCAGGACAGATTCTTATTCTGATTTGTCCAGAGATAAGCAAAACACATGACCCTCCTCATCTAAGAGCATTTTGTACTAGCTGGAAAATAAATAGGCCCAAAATCATTCAAAAAATCAGTAGAATAGGTTTATTGCTTGCAATAAGAAAAAAATTAAGCAATCAGTGTTCTCTCTTGTTTTTATGGATATATTACAATGGAATCAATATGCTATGAAAAAGCTTTCTATTCCATTAGGAAATCTCATATACCTGACTGAATAGGACTATCCAGTAAATCTTTTTTTTTTTAATCTCTGTTTATTGGGAATTCAGAAGCAACATATCATCTTACGGCAAACATACAAACACTGTAGAATTTCATATAATGTAAAAAGAGAAAGTTCTTACAGCCCCATCCAGGCTATTGTCAGTTGCCAGGGAATATTCCACACTGCATTTTCTGTACCAACTTACATATATATGTGTGTAAAAATAAAAAAAAAGTATGCACATATATAAATATGTAAAATATATACATATAGATGATTATAACACTTTGTAGGTTTTTTTTTTTTCCTTTTTAATTTAGCAATAGCTTAGACATCTTTTTAGGCCAGTACATATGGGTCTACCTCATGGTTTTAAACAGGATGGATATACTCATAACTATTGAGTCCATTTTTGGTTATTTCAGTTGTTTTCTGTCACAAACAATACTTTTGTAGCCAACTTCCGAACAGATTCATGACCTAACCCAGTCTCTAGACGTTTAAGGAAGGCTCTTTCCAAGTTTCACATTATTTGCTGGAATGAATGGTCACGCGCATCCTCAAGTGAACTCTCCTATCTGCTGTCTTTTCCTCTTTAGGAATTTAGGTTATATTGTACATAAGAGAATGGCTTGTTTTGTTCTTAACTTTTCAACACTAATTCTTCCCAGAAATAAAAACAGAAGTCCAAAGCATCTGTGTTTATCTTAAAAACCTCTGAAAACCTGCTTCTCAGTCCTGGATATTGCTCCATGGCAATTTCCAAGGAGGTCCAGAGCACATTAATCTCAGCTCAGTGGAGCTATAGCTCCGGGCAAGTACTTATTACTTTGTGCTTCAGTTACTCTCATCTGGGAAATGGGAATAACTCAGAGGATCAAATGAACTGACACTATGCAAAGTGCTTTGAACAATGCCTGGCAAAAACTGGTTCATAAACAGTAGCCATTTATTGCTAATAGTTACATGGTTGCTTTCAATAATTTTCTTTTTAAGATATGAAAACACTATTTTCTGTCCCATGTGAAGAGTGGTTCTCCCTCTGGTGTCTGGAACAGCCTCTTCTACCTCCATCATGGTTTAGCTACAAACCAGATGCTTGGTCCATGTCTCTAAAACACGCGTAGTGTTGCACAGCCAAGCAGCAGCTGGCCATGCAATGTGGTTTGAGGAGCACAGAGCAGACCTTTCTGCTCCAAAATATACTGACAAAATGCTACAGTTAGAGATTCATTACTTGGAGCCTTGGGAGCTATTTGGTTATCAGGAATTCACTGCTAAAAATACCAAGATTCCTTGCAGGAAGAAACTTTTTAGTTATCAGGTCACAGCTTAGCAGAGATGAATTGAAGAACTGACAGGGAGTTAAACCAAAATAGGTGGAAATTATGGTTTGGCAGAAAGGAGAGGACTTGGAACTAGGGTGCAAAATATCAATAGCGTGGGGGCGGGGTTCAAAATGGAGAGAAAGTCTCATTTTCCAGGGTACAGTCACAGGCCCTATAGCCTCCAATATTCTGAGAGCAGTAAGCCATCCAGGCTTAAAAGCCCCCGTGTTCTTGCAGTCACTGTTCTACCCAAGCCTTGGGCTCATTTCCTCTACCACATCCCTCCTAAGACAATTTCAGCACTGAACACAAGAAGCACAGTGGCCTTTTAGAAGCAGGATGATCCTGTGTGGAAGACCACAGGCTAAATGTCATCAGCAAGCCAAACAAGTTGTTTTTCTTAATTTGGTGCTCACCATAGGAGCTTGGTTTCACACTTATCGTCTGTTTGCCAGCTTTATGAGAAACTCCTCGAGCACTCAGATGTGCTTCCACCACAAGGCAGGAATTATGTTTACTGAGTAAATCGAAATTTGGGATTCTTTTTTACTATTTGCCTGTAACTAACCCACTTTTCCAGCTCAGGTTGAAGCCTACGCTGTGGCCACTGAGGAGGGATCTAAGGACTAAGGCAAGCAGTGGGCTCAGCTGCAGGTGTGGTCAGGACCCTGCTGCCTGACCTCCTGACTTCTCATCATCCCCAACCATACACTGGTCTTCATGCACCTGCTTTCTGCCATTCTAAATGAACCCTGAGACACGAGTTACTCTTCAGTGTGTATTTTTGATAAGTTTCTTGGAAAGACTGGTGGAAAACGTGACACTTTTTTGCAGTGGCTCCCCAACACTCTCCAGCCCCCAAGGGATCTGCCCTCTGGCCACCTAAACCACGCTGGGGTGATATGCCCTTTCTGTGACCTAGACCCACCTCAGAGACCTACCACAATCGAATTCACTTTATTTCTGCAGCTTGCATTTTCCATATATAACACACATGTGTCCAGAATCCTTCTCTGACTTAGGAATGTATCTACATGTTCATACAGAGAATTACTGAAAACACAATGAGGCTTTTAATAAACGTTCTCTGACAACGGCAGTGATTTGGCTGAGACCTCTCCAGTCTCACGGCAGCACAGGGTCGCTAAGGATGGCCCACCAACCTGCTGGGGCCGCGGGTAGGTGTGGGCTCTGTTTGGCAGAGGCCGCTGGCTCCTGGGCTCCAGGATTTTACCCTAATGCAATAGTCCTTGAAATTAATTTTTATTAAAATCTACGCCTCTCAGTCTGATAAACAA